>NW_027040357.1:81694-119194 GCF_034236695.1 Oncorhynchus nerka
CAGAAGTTAATTGGCAGCAAGCCAGGGTGGATTGCAGAGGTCTTGAAAAAGAAGGGTCAACTCTTTGTATCAACTTCATGTAATTGTCAATAAAAGAGGAAATACAATAGAGCCACAGGAAAACCCTAAGAGGTTGATGATGGCCTGCTGGGTCTGTAGGTGTCCATCCATTACTCTGGGAAATAACAGGAAATACAATAGAGCCACAGGAGAACCCTAAGAGGTTGATGATGGCCTGCTGGGTCTGTAGGTGTCCATCCATTACTCTGGGAAATAACAGGAAATACAATAGAGCCACTGGAGAACCCTAAGAGGTTGATGATGGCCTGCTGGGTCTGTAGGTGTCCATCCATTACTCTGGGAAATAACAGGAAATACAATAGAGCCACTGGAGAACCCTAAGAGGTTGATGATGGCCTGCTGGGTCTGTAGGTGTCCATCCATTACTCTGGGAAATAACAGGAAATACAATAGAGCCACAGGAGAACCCTAAGAGGTTGATGATGGCCTGCTGGGTCTGTAGGTGTCCATCCATTACTCTGGGAAATAACAGGAAATACAATAGAGCCACAGGAGAACCCTAAGAGGTTGATGATGGCCTGCTGGGTCTGTAGGTGTCCATCCATTACTCTGGGAAATAACAGGAAATACAATAGAGCCACTGGAGAACCCTAAGAGGTTGATGATGGCCTGCTGAGTCAGTAGGTGTCCATCCATTACTCTGGGAAATAGCAGGAAATACAATAGAGCCACAGGAGAACCCTAAGAGGTTGATGATGGCCTGCTGGGTCTGTAGGTGTCCATCCATTACTCTGGGAAATAACAGGAAATACAATAGAGCCACTGGAGAACCCTAAGAGGTTGATGATGGCCTGCTGGGTCAGTAGGTGTCCATCCATTACTCTGGGAAATAGCAGGAAATACAATAGAGCCACAGGAAAACCCTAAGAGGTTGATGATGGCCTGCTGGGTCTGTAGGTGTCCATCCATTACTCTGGGAAATAACAGGAAATACAATAGAGCCACTGGAGAACCCTAAGAGGTTGATGATGGCCTGCTGGGTCTGTAGGTGTCCATCCATTACTCTGGGAAATAACAGGAAATACAATAGAGCCACTGGAGAACCCTAAGAGGTTGATGATGGCCTGCTGGGTCTGTAGGTGTCCATCCATTACTCTGGGAAATAACAGGAAATACAATAGAGCCACTGGAGAACCCTAAGAGGTTGATGATGGCCTGCTGGGTCTGTAGGTGGTGCACAACAATGGACCAAACGCTTGACATACGTGGTGGTTGATTGCTGAGTGGCGTATAGCTGTTACACCTACAACTAATAATCACCATCACTTCAGAGAGAGAGAGAGCTACAGATGTAGGATCTTTATTTGAGCCAGTTTGCGCCAGCAGGAATATAATCCTCTAAATGTTTTATTTTCCGTTAGGGCAAATCAAGCCAAAAATGTTTGCAAAAATTAGAAGCCTTTTTAAAATGTAAATAAAATAGAAGTTTGTAAGAGTGATCAATTTAAGATCCTACATCCGTATCAGGCTATCACTTGAGAGAGAGAGAGAGAGAGACTCCAAGTGTCAGCATATCATTTACTTTAGATGAAGAATGGTACTGAGAGAAGGAGAGAGAAGAGGGGTAGAGATGATGGTGATAGAAAGAGATGGCAGAATGAAAAAAAGAAGAGATGAGGAGAGCAGGAGGAGGACAGAAGGAGAGGAGGAGAGCAGGAGGAGGACAGAAGGAGAGGAGGAGAGCAGGAGGAGGACAGAAGGAGATGAGGAGAGCAGGAGGAGGACAGAAGGAGATGAGGAGAGCAGGAGGAGGACAGAAGGAGATGAGAGAGGAGATGAGAGAGGAGGAGATGAGAGGATACGATGACAACAGCTCTGTTGAGAGATGGAGAGGGAGACGGAGGAGGACAGAAGGAGATGAGAGAGGAGGAGATAAGAGAGGAGATGAGAGAGGATGAGATGAGAGGATACAATGACAACAGCTCTGTTGAGAGATGGAGAGGGAGATGGAGGAGGACAGAAGGAGATGAGAGAGGAGGAGATGAGAGGATACGATGACAACAGCTCTGTTGAGAGATGGAGAGGGAGACGGAGGAGGACAGAAGGAGATGAGAGAGGAGGAGATAAGAGAGGAGATGAGAGAGGAGATGAGAGAGGAGATGAGAGAGGAGGAGATGAGAGGAGATGAGAGAGGAGGAGATGAGAGGATACGATGACAACAGCTCTGTTGAGAGATGGAGAGGGAGACGGAGGAGGACAGAAGGAGATGAGGAGAGCAGGAGGAGAACAGAAGGAGATGAGAGAGGAGATGAGAGAGGATGAGATGAGAGGATACGATGACAACAGCTCTGTTGAGAGATGGAGAGGGAGACGGAGGAGGCTGATGACTGTAACAATGCTTTGAGAGCTTTGCCCTCCGACCCAAATAGCACACGATTCCCTTTATGGTGGACTAATGTTGGCCAGGAACCATTTTTCACGTAACCTTGGTCTCTCTGAGACACTCCAGGGTCGACAGAATGAAAGTATACTGATGTGTTGGTAGCATGTACATGTCTGCTCACCAACAGTCCTCTAGGATAGATATCATAACAACAGTCCTCTAGGGTAGCTATCATAACAACAGTCCTCTAGGATAGATATCATAACAACAGTCCTCTAGGGTAGCTATCATAACAACAGTCCTCTAGGATAGATATCATAACAACAGTCCTCTAGGATAGATATCATAACAACAGTCCTCTAGGATAGCTATCATAACAACAGTCCTCTAGGATAGATATCATAACAACAGTCCTCTAGGGTAGCTATCATAACACCAGTCCTCTAGGGTAGCTATCATAACAGCAGTCCTCTAGGGTAGCTATCATAACAACAGTCCTCTAGGATAGTTATCATAACAACAGTCCTCTAGGATAGCTATCATAACAACAGTACATTTACATCATTTACATTTAAGTCATTTAGCAGACGCTCTTATCCAGAGCGACTTACAAATTGGTGCATTCACCTTATGACAACCGTACTCTAGGGTAGTTATCATAACAACAGACCTCTAGGATAGCTATCATAACAACAGTCCTCTAGGGTAGCTATCATAACAACAGTCCTCTAGGATAGATATCATAACAACAGTCCTCTAGGGTAGCTATCATAACAACAGTCCTCTAGGATAGATATCATAACAACAGTCCTCTAGGATAGATATCATAACAACAGTCCTCTAGGATAGCTATCATAACAACAGTCCTCTAGGATAGATATCATAACAACAGTCCTCTAGGGTAGCTATCATAACACCAGTCCTCTAGGATAGATATCATAACAACAGTCCTCTAGGGTAGCTATCATAACAACAGTCCTCTAGGATAGTTATCATAACAACAGTCCTCTAGGATAGCTATCATAACAACAGTACATTTACATCATTTACATTTAAGTCATTTAGCAGACGCTCTTATCCAGAGCGACTTACAAATTGGTGCATTCACCTTATGACAACCGTACTCTAGGGTAGTTATCATAACAACAGACCTCTAGGATAGCTATCATAACAACAGTCCTCTAGGGTAGCTATCATAACAACAGTCCTCTAGGATAGATATCATAACAACAGTCCTCTAGGGTAGATATCATAACAACAGTCCTCTAGGATAGATATCATAACAACAGTCCTCTAGGATAGATATCATAACAACAGTCCTCTAGGATAGATATCATAACAACAGTCCTCTAGGATAGATATCATAACAACAGTCCTCTAGGATAGATATCATAACAACAGTACATTTACATCATTTACATTTAAGTCATTTAGCAGACGCTCTTATCCAGAGCGACTTACAAATTGGTGCATTCACCTTATGACAACCGTACTCTAGGGTAGTTATCATAACAACAGACCTCTAGGATAGCTATCATAACAACAGTCCTCTAGGGTAGCTATCATAACAACAGTCCTCTAGGATAGATATCATAACAACAGTCCTCTAGGGTAGCTATCATAACAACAGTCCTCTAGGATAGATATCATAACAACAGTCCTCTAGGATAGATATCATAACAACAGTCCTCTAGGATAGATATCATAACAACAGTCCTCTAGGATAGATATCATAACAACAGTCCTCTAGGGTAGCTATCATAACACCAGTCCTCTAGGGTAGCTATCATAACAGCAGTCCTCTAGGGTAGCTATCATAACAACAGTCCTCTAGGATAGTTATCATAACAACAGTCCTCTAGGATAGCTATCATAACAACAGTACATTTACATCATTTACATTTAAGTCATTTAGCAGACGCTCTTCTCCAGAGCGACTGATCAAATTGATGTGCATTCACCTTATGACAACCGTACCTCTAGGGTAGTTATCATAACAACAGACCTCTAGGATAGCTATCATAACAACAGTCCTCTAGGGTAGCTATCATAACAACAGTCCTCTAGGATAGATATCATAACAACAGTCCTCTAGGGTAGCTATCATAACAACAGTCCTCTAGGATAGATATCATAACAACAGTCCTCTAGGATAGATATCATAACAACAGTCCTCTAGGATAGATATCATAACAACAGTCCTCTAGGATAGATATCATAACAACAGTCCTCTAGGATAGATATCATAACAACAGTCCTCTAGGGTAGCTATCATAACAACAGTCCTCTAGGGTAGCTATCATAACAACAGTCCTCTAGGATAGATATCATAACAACAGTCCTCTAGGATAGATATCATAACAACAGTCCTCTAGGGTAGCTATCATAACAACAGTCCTCTAGGGTAGCTATCATAACACCAGACTTCTAGAGAGGAGAGACTGATCTTGATGTCTGGTACGGTCTGGTACGGTCGGACCTCTAGGGTAGTAACCATTACAACAGACCTCTAGAGAGGAGAGACTGATCTTGATGTCTGGTACGGTCCGACCTCTAGGGTAGTAACCATTACAACAGACCTCTAGAGAGGAGAGACTGATCTTGATGTCTGGTACGGTCCGACCTCTAGGGTAGTAACCATTACAACAGACTTCTAGAGAGGAGAGACTGATCTTGATGTCTGGTACGGTCTGGTACGGTCCGACCTCTAGGGTAGTAACCATTACAACAGACCTCTAGAGAGGAGAGACTGATCTTGATGTCTGGTACGGTCTGGTACGGTCCGACCTCTAGGGTAGTAACCATTACAACAGACCTCTAGAGAGGAGAGACTGATCTTGATGTCTGGTACGGTCTGGTACGGTCCGACCTCTAGGGTAGTAACCATTACAACAGACCTCTAGAGAGGAGAGACTGATCTTGATGTCTGGTACGGTCCGACCTCTAGGGTAGTAACCATTACAACAGACTTCTAGAGAGGAGAGACTGATCTTGATGTCTGGTACGGTCTGATAAGGTCCGACCTCTAGGGTAGTAACCATTACAACAGACTTCTAGAGAGGAGAGACTGATCTTGATGTCTGGTACCTCTAGGGTAGTAACCATTACAACAGTCTAGAGAGGAGAGATCTGATCTTGATGTCGGTCCGACCTCTAGGGTAGTAACCATTACAACAGACTTCTAGAGAGGAGAGACTGATCTTGATGTCTGGTACGGTCTGGTATGGTCCGACCTCTAGGGTAGTAACCATTACAACAGACTTCTAGAGAGGAGAGACTGATCTTGATGTCTGGTACGGTCCGACCTCTAGGGTAGTAACCATTACAACAGACCTCTAGAGAGGAGAGACTGATCTTGATGTCTGGTATGGTCCGACCTCTAGGGTAGTAACCATTACAACAGACTTCTAGAGAGGAGAGACTGATCTTGATGTCTGGTACGGTCTGGTACGGTCCGACCTCTAGGGTAGTAACCATTACAACAGACCTCTAGAGAGGAGAGACTGATCTTGATGTCTGGTACGGTCTGGTATGGTCCGACCTCTAGGGTAGTAACCATTACAACAGACTTCTAGAGAGGAGAGACTGATCTTGATGTCTGGTACGGTCTGGTACGGTCCGACCTCTAGGGTAGTAACCATTACAACAGACCTCTAGAGAGGAGAGACTGATCTTGATGTCTGGTCTACTAGGGTAGTAACCATAACAACAGACCTCTCTGGTATGTCGGTCCGACCTCTAGGGTAGTAACCATTACAACAGACCTCTAGAGAGGAGAGACTGATGTCTTGATGTCTGGTACGGTCCGACCTCTAGGGTAGTAACCATTACAACAGACTTCTAGAGAAGAGAGACTGATCTTGATGTCTGGTATGGTCCGACCTCTAGGTAGTAACCATTACAACAGACCTCTAGAGAGGAGAGACTGATCTTGATGTCTGGTATGGTCCGACCTCTAGGGTAGTAACCATAACAACAGACCTCTAGAGAGGAGAGACTGATCTTGATGTCTGGTACGGTCCGACCTCTAGGGTAGTAACCATTACAACAGACTTCTAGAGAGGAGAGACTGATCTTGATGTCTGGTACGGTCTGGTACGGTCCGACCTCTAGGGTAGTAACCATTACAACAGACCTCTAGAGAGGAGAGACTGATCTTGATGTCTGGTACGGTCTGGTACGGTCCGACCTCTAGGGTAGTAACCATTACAACAGACCTCTAGAGAGGAGAGACTGATCTTGATGTCTGGTACGGTCTGGTACGGTCCGACCTCTAGGGTAGTAACCATTACAACAGACCTCTAGAGAGGAGAGACTGATCTTGATGTCTGGTACGGTCCGACCTCTAGGGTAGTAACCATTACAACAGACTTCTAGAGAGGAGAGACTGATCTTGATGTCTGGTACGGTCTGGTACGGTCCGACCTCTAGGGTAGTAACCATTACAACAGACCTCTAGAGAGGAGAGACTGATCTTGATGTCTGGTATGGTCCGACCTCTAGGGTAGTAACCATTACAACAGACTTCTAGAGAGGAGAGACTGATCTTGATGTCTTGATGTCTGGTACGGTCCGAACTCTAGGGTAGTAACCATTACAACAGACCTCTAGAGAGGAGAGACTGATCTTGATGTCTGGTACGGTCTGGTATGGTCCGACCTCTAGGGTAGTAACCATTACAACAGACTTCTAGAGAGGAGAGACTGATCTTGATGTCTGGTACGGTCTGGTACGGTCCGACCTCTAGGGTAGTAACCATTACAACAGACCTCTAGAGAGGAGAGACTGATCTTGATGTCTGGTACGGTCTGGTACGGTCCGACCTCTAGGGTAGTAACCATTACAACAGACTTCTAGAGAAGAGAGACTGATCTTGATGTCTGGTACGGTTCGACCTCTAGGGTAGTAACCATTACAACAGACCTCTAGAGAGGAGAGACTGATCTTGATGTCTGGTATGGTCCGACCTCTAGGGTAGTAACCATAACAACAGACCTCTAGAGAGGAGAGACTGATCTTGATGTCTGGTACGGTCCGACCTCTAGGGTAGTAACCATTACAACAGACCTCTAGAGAGGAGAGACTGATCTTGATGTCTGGTATGGTCCGACCTCTAGGGTAGTAACCATAACAACAGACCTCTAGAGAGGAGAGACTGATCTTGATGTCTGGTACGGTCCGACCTCTAGGGTAGTAACCATTACAACAGACTTCTAGAGAGGAGAGACTGATCTTGATGTCTGGTACGGTCTGGTACGGTCCGACCTCTAGGGTAGTAACCATTACAACAGACCTCTAGAGAGGAGAGACTGATCTTGATGTCTGGTACGGTCTGGTATGGTCCGACCTCTAGGGTAGTAACCATTACAACAGACTTCTAGAGAGGAGAGACTGATCTTGATGTCTGGTACGGTCCGACCTCTAGGGTAGTAACCATTACAACAGACTTCTAGAGAGGAGAGACTGATCTTGATGTCTGGTACGGTCTGGTACGGTCCGACCTCTAGGGTAGTAACCATTACAACAGACCTCTAGAGAGGAGAGACTGATCTTGATGTCTGGTACGGTCTGGTACGGTCCGACCTCTAGGGTAGTAACCATTACAACAGACCTCTAGAGAGGAGAGACTGATCTTGATGTCTGGTACGGTCTGGTACGGTCCGACCTCTAGGGTAGTAACCATAACAACAGACCTCTAGAGAGGAGAGACTGATCTTGATGTCTGGTATGGTCCGACCTCTAGGGTAGTAACCATTACAACAGACTTCTAGAGAGGAGAGACTGATCTTGATGTCTGGTACGGTCTGGTACGGTCCGACCTCTAGGGTAGTAACCATAACAACAGACCTCTAGAGAGGAGAGACTGATCTTGATGTCTGGTACGGTCCGACCTCTAGGGTAGTAACCATTACAACAGACTTCTAGAGAGGAGAGACTGATCTTGATGTCTGGTACGGTCTGGTATGGTCCGACCTCTAGGGTAGTAACCATTACAACAGACCTCTAGAGAGGAGAGACTGATCTTGATGTCTGGTACGGTCCGACCTCTAGGGTAGTAACCATTACAACAGACTTCTAGAGAAGAGAGACTGATCTTGATGTCTGGTACGGTCCGACCTCTAGGGTAGTAACCATTACAACAGACCTCTAGAGAGGAGAGACTGATCTTGATGTCTGGTACGGTCCGACCTCTAGGGTAGTAACCATTACAACAGACTTCTAGAGAGGAGAGACTGATCTTGATGTCTGGTACGGTCCGACCTCTAGGGTAGTAACCATTACAACAGACCTCTAGAGAGGAGAGACTGATCTTGATGTCTGGTACGGTCTGGTACGGTCCGACCTCTAGGGTAGTAACCATTACAACAGACTTCTAGAGAGGAGAGACTGATCTTGATGTCTGGTACGGTCTGGTACGGTCCGACCTCTAGGGTAGTAACCATTACAACAGACCTCTAGAGAGGAGAGACTGATCTTGATGTCTGGTACGGTCTGGTATGGTCCGACCTCTAGGGTAGTAACCATTACAACAGACCTCTAGAGAGGAGAGACTGATCTTGATGTCTGGTACGGTCCGACCTCTAGGGTAGTAACCATTACAACAGACTTCTAGAGAGGAGAGACTGATCTTGATGTCTGGTACGGTCTGGTATGGTCCGACCTCTAGGGTAGTAACCATTACAACAGACTTCTAGAGAGGAGAGACTGATCTTGATGTCTGGTACGGTCTGGTACGGTCCGACCTCTAGGGTAGTAACCATTACAACAGACCTCTAGAGAGGAGAGACTGATCTTGATGTCTGGTACGGTCCGACCTCTAGGGTAGTAACCATTACAACAGACTTCTAGAGAAGAGAGACTGATCTTGATGTCTGGTACGGTTCGACCTCTAGGGTAGTAACCATTACAACAGACCTCTAGAGAGGAGAGACTGATCTTGATGTCTGGTATGGTCCGACCTCTAGGGTAGTAACCATAACAACAGACCTCTAGAGAGGAGAGACTGATCTTGATGTCTGGTACGGTCCGACCTCTAGGGTAGTAACCATTACAACAGACCTCTAGAGAGGAGAGACTGATCTTGATGTCTGGTACGGTCTGATATGGTCCGACCTCTAGGGTAGTAACCATTACAACAGACTTCTAGAGAGGAGAGACTGATCTTGATGTCTGGTACGGTCTGGTACGGTCCGACCTCTAGGGTAGTAACCATTACAACAGACCTCTAGAGAGGAGAGACTGATCTTGATGTCTGGTACGGTCTGGTATGGTCCGACCTCTAGGGTAGTAACCATTACAACAGACTTCTAGAGAGGAGAGACTGATCTTGATGTCTGGTACGGTCTGGTACGGTCCGACCTCTAGGGTAGTAACCATTACAACAGACCTCTAGAGAGGAGAGACTGATCTTGATGTCTGGTACGGTCCGACCTCTAGGGTAGTAACCATTACAACAGACCTCTAGAGAGGAGAGACTGATCTTGATGTCTGGTACGGTCCGACCTCTAGGGTAGTAACCATTACAACAGACCTCTAGAGAGGAGAGACTGATCTTGATGTCTGGTACGGTCCGACCAGGGACAAATAGAGAAAGGCCTATAAAACCCTTGATAAGAACAGCTGACACAGAAAATGTGTCCCAAATGACACCCTATTCTCTACGGGCCCTGGTCAAAAGTGAATCAAATGGGCCGAATACAACAGGTCACCTTACAGTGAAATGCTTACTTATATGCTTACTTAAGTCCCTAACCAACAACGCAGTTTAAAAAATATGAATAAGAATAAGAAATGAAAGTAACAAGTCATTAAAGAGCAGCAGGAAAATAACAATAGCGAGGCTATATAAAGGGCGGTACCGATACAGAGTCAATGTCCTTGGGCACCGGTTAGTTGAGGTAATATGTACATGTAGGTAGAGTTATTAAAGTGTCTATGAGTAGATAATAACAGAGAGTAGCAGCAGTGTAGAAGAGGGGGGAAGCTTGGCCTTCCGCTGACACCGCCTGGTGTAGAGGTCCTTGATAGCAGGAAGCTTGGCCTTCCGCTGACACCGCCTGGTGTAGAGGTCCTGGATAGCAGGAAGCTTGGCCCCAGTGATGTACTGGGCTGTACACACTACCCTCTGTATCGCCTATCGGTCAGATGCCGAGCAGTTGCCATACCAGGCAGTGATGCAACCAGTGCAACCAATGCTCTCGATGGTGCAGCTGTAGAAACTTTTGAGGATCTGAGGACCCCTGCCAAATCTTTTCAGTCTCCTGAGGGGGAATAGGTTTTGTCGTGCCCTCTTCACGACTGTCCTGGTGTGCTTGGACCATGTTAGTTTGTTGGTGATGTGGACACCAAGGAACTTGAAGCTCTCAACCTGCTCCACTGCAGCCCTGTGGATGAGAATGAGGGCGTGCTCAGTCCTCCTTTTCCTGTAGTCCACAATCATCTCCTTTGTCTTGATCCCGCTGAGGGAGAGTTTGTTGTCCTGGCACCACACGGCTAGGTCTCTGACCTCCTCCCTATAGGTTGTCTCGTCGTTGTCAGTGATCAGGCCTACCACTGTTGTGTCCTCTGCAAACTTAATGATGGTGTTGGAGTCATGCCTGGCCATGCAGTCATGAGTGAACAGGGTGTACAGGAGGGGACTGAGCACGCACCCCTGAGGGGCCCCTGTGTTGAGAATCACTACATAGGAAATAGGGCCCTGGTCAAAAGTAGTGCACTACACAGGGAATAGGGTACCATTTCGGACACACACACAGACTATTTCAGCATTTAAAGAGGGAGTAAGAGCGTCAGACAGAAAGACAGATAGAAGGAGAGAGGAGGAGAGAGGAGGAGAGAGGAGAGAGAGGAGGAGAGAGGAGGAGAGAGGAGAGAGAGGAGGAGAGAGGAGGAGAGAGAGAGAGAGAGAGAAGGAGAGAGAAAGAGAGAAGAGGAGAGAGGAGAGAGGAGGAGAGAGAGGAGAGAGAATGAAAGAGAAGGAGAGAGGGGGAGAGAGGAGGAGAGAGAAAGAGAGAGGAGAGAGGAGGAGAGAGAAGGAGAGAGGAGAGAAGGAGAGAGAAGGAGAGAGGAGAGAGGAGGAGAGAGAAGGAGAGAGAAGGAGAGAGGATGAGAGAGAAGGAGAGAGGAGGAGAGAAGGAGAGAGGAGGAGAGAGGAGGAGAGAGAAGGAGAGAGGAGAGAAGAGGAGAGAGGAGGAGAGAAGAGGGGTAGAGATGATGGAGATAGAAAGATATGGCAGAATGAAACAAAGAGGAGGAGGAAGAGGAGATGAAGAGAACTGGATGAAGATATAGAAAGAGATTGAAAGAGATGACGTTTTAGAGGATTACAGTGACAGGACTGTCATGAGCCGAGGGCAGAGATGGTCGCTGGGGGCAATGTTGGATGCGAGGGGTGAATGCCGAATGCTGACCCTGGCCTTGCTAACTGACAGACAGACAGAGAGAGGAGCGAAGGAGAGAGGGAATGAAGAAAAGAGAGAGAGCTCCAGAGGGGATCAGTGAAGCGAAACGCTGTCACAACCAAGCCTGAGCCAGCATGGCCCCCCCTCCCCTCCTCCATCCGTCCCCTACTCCATCCATCCCTCCATCCAACCCTCCCTCCCCTCCTCCGTCCCCCCATCCATCCCTCCCTCCAGCACTCCCCTCCTCCGTCCCTCCATCCAAATCTCCATCCCTCCCTCCCTCCCCTCCTCCATCCCTCCGTCCCTCCAGCACTCCCCTTCCTCTACATCTCTGGCTTCATTCCTACCCTTATTACCCCCTCATGCCCTTAAACCCCTACACACACACACACACACACGCATGCACGCACACGCACACACATGCACGCACACGCACACACATGCACGCACACGCACGCACGCACACACACACACACACACACACACACACACACACACACACACACACACACACACACACAACCCTCCTGAGCTGTGGATTAGAAGCAGCATGTCAGAGGGTAGTCCATTAACAGAGAGTTCTTCCTGTTCCGTCACGCCCTTCAGTTTGATCACAAAGACAGACTTCTGAGAGTACTGTTCCATATTAAACATAGTACTGTTCCATGTTAAATATAGTACTGTTCCATATTAAATATAGTACTGTTCCATATTAAATATAGTACTGTTCCATATTAAATATAGTACTGTTCCATGTTAAATATAGTACTGTTCCATGTTAAATATAGTACTGTTCCATATTAAATATAGTACTGTTCCATATTAAATATAGTACTGTTCCATACTAAATATAGTACTGTTCCATATTAAATATAGTACTGTTCCATATTAAATATAGTACTGTTCCATATTAAATATAGTACTGTTCCATATTAAATATAGTACTATTCCATATTAAATATAGTACTGTTCCATGTTAAATATAGTACTGTTCCATATTAAATATAGTACTGTTCCATATTAAACATAGTACTGTTCCATATTAAATATAGTACTGTTCCATATTAAATATAGTACTGTTCCATATTAAATATAGTACTGTTTCATATTAAATATAGTACTGTTCCATATTAAATATAGTACTGTTCCATATTAAATATAGTACTGTTCCATATTAAAGACAGTACTGTTCCATATTAAAGACAGTACTGTTCCATATTAAATATAGTACTGTTCCATATTAAATATAGTACTGTTCCATATTAAATATAGTACTGTTCCATGTTAAATATAGTACTGTTCCATATTACATATAGTTCTGTTCCATTTAAATATAGTACTGTTCCATATTAAATATAGTACTGTTCCATGTTAAATATAGTACTGTTACATTTAAATATAGTACTGTTCCATATTAAATATAGTACTGTTCCATATTAAATATAGTACTGTTCCATGTTAAATATAGTACTGTTCCATATTAAATATAGTACTGTTCCATATTAAATATAGTACTGTTCCATGTGAAATATAGTACTGTTCCATATTAAATATAGTACTGTTCCATATTAAATATAGTACTGTTTCATATTAAATATAGTACTGTTCCATATTAAATATAGTACTGTTCCATATTAAATATAGTACTGTTCCATATTAAAGACAGTACTGTTCCATATTAAAGACAGTACTGTTCCATATTAAATATAGTACTGTTCCATATTAAATATAGTACTGTTCCATATTAAATATAGTACTGTTCCATGTTAAATATAGTACTGTTCCATATTAAATATAGTACTGATCCATATTAAATATAGTACTGTTCCATTTTAAATATAGTACTGTTCCATGTGAAATATAGTACTGTTCCATATTAAATATAGTACTGTTCCATATTAAATATAGTACTGTTCCATATTAATTATGGTACTGTTCCATATTAAATATAGTACTGTTCCATATTAAATATAGTACTGTTCCATATTAAATATAGTTCTGTTCCATTTAAATATAGTACTGTTCCATATTAAATATAGTACTGTTCCATATTAAATATAGTCTGTTCCATGTTAAATATAGTACTGTTCCATTTAAATATAGTACTGTTCCATATTAAATATAGTACTGTTCCATATTAAATATAGTACTGTTCCATATTAAAGACAGTACTGTTCCATATTAAATATAGTACTGTTCCATATTAAATATAGTACTGATCCATATTAAATATAGTACTGTTCCATATTAAATATAGTACTATTCCATATTAAATATAGTACTGTTCCATATTAAATATAGTACTGTTCCATATTAAATATAGTACTGTTCCATATTAAATATAGTACTGTTCCATGTTAAATATAGTACTGTTCCATATTAAATATAGTACTGTTCCATGTTAAATATAGTACTGTTCCATGTTAAATATAGTACTGTTCCATATTAAATATAGTCCTGATCCATATGAAAAATATAGTACTGATCCATATTAAATATAGTACTGTCCCCTATTAAATATAGTACTGTTCCATATTAAATATAGTACTGTTCCATATTAAATATAGTACTGTTCCATATTAAATATAGTACTGTTCTATATTAAATATAGTACTGTTCCATATTAAATATAGTACTGTTCCACATTAAATATAGTACTGTTCCATATTAAATATAGTACTGTTCTATATTAAATATAGTACTGTTCCATATTAAATATAGTACTGTTCCATATTAAATATAGTACTGTTCCATATTAAATATAGTACTGTTCCATATTAAATATAGTACTGTACCATGTTAAAGTCAGTACTGTTCCATATTAAAGACAGACTTCTGATCTGAGTACAGATGGGAATAACATGGCAGTGTGAACACACAGGAACCACTGTAAGACAGTGACGGACATTGATCATTTGGACTCCTGGGAGTCTTGCGTTATCCTTCTAAGTAAGTGTAACAATGTAGAACGACTCTAGGTGCTTTGCAGACCCCGATTTCACTCCGGCTGAGAAGAGTTCACAAAACAACTAATATATTATCAATCTCCTGATGAGACTGTAATAATACGACACAGCAGTGAGACTCATTATCTAAATGATGTCAATTTATTGTCATTTCTACCCAGTAATAATGGGGGACGACGGTGGCCATTAATATATCACTCTACTGGAGATTCATTAGTGAGAGAGACTGTACTTTATAGAAACAGGAAGAGAGAGCGAGAGACTGTACTTTATAGAAACAGGAAGAGAGAGCGAGAGACTGTACTTTATAGAAACAGGAAGAGAGAGCGAGAGACTGTACTTTACAGAAACAGGAAGAGAGAGCGAGAGACTGTACTTTATAGAAACAGGAAGAGAGAGCGAGAAACTGTACTTTATAGAAACAGGAAGAGAGAGCGAGAGACTGTACTTTATAGAAACAGGAAGAGAGTGGGAGGGAGGGAGGAAGGGAGGGAGGGAGGGAGGGAGACTGTACTTTATAGAAACAGGAAGAGAGAGAGAGAGACTGTACTTCATAGAAACAGGAAGAGAGAGCGGGAGTGGGGCGGAGAGAGGGAGAGATGGAACGAAGAGACGGATTGGTAAAGAAAGTAGTGTATTCAGCTTGATATTCCTCACTGTCAACACAGTTAAATACAACAGCTGTAATTAGCTCGGCTTGGTGGATTACGTCCACGTGATTCGGGAGCAAAACTGTGTCAATTTACAATTGAAAAAAAAACTATGGGGGCAGAGAGGAAGAGGGGAGGTGGAATACGAGAGGAGGAACAGGAGATGAAGGCTGAAAGACAAAGGAAGAGGGGAGGTGGAATACGAGAGGAGGAACAGGAGATGAAGGCTGAAAGACAAAGGAAGAGGGGAGGTGGAATACGAGAGGAGGAACAGGAGATGAAGGCTGAAAGACAAAGGAAGAGGGGAGGTGGAATACGAGAGGAGGAACAGGAGATGAAGGATGAAAGACAAAGGAAGAGGGGAGGTGGAATATGAGGGGAGGAACAGGAGATGAAGGCTGAAAGACAAAGGAAGAGGGGAGGTGGAATATGAGAGGAGGAACAGGAGATGAAGGCTGAAAGAAAAGGAAGAGGGGAGGTGGGAAGAAACAGGAGATGAAGGCTGAAAGACAAAGGATTAATATACAGAGAAAGGAGATGAAGGCTGAAAGAAGAGAGCCAACGGAGAGATGTCAAAGCTCATTAGAAAAAATGTATAAGCCAACGGACAGATATAGAGCAGGATATAGGTCTGAAGACCGGCCTGGATATAGGGCAGGATATAGGTCTGAATACAGGCCTGGATATAGAGCAGGATATAGGTCTGACTACAGGCCTGGATATAGAGCAGGATATAGGTCTGAAGACCGGCCTGGATATAGAGCAGGATATAGGTCTGAAGACCGGCCTGGATATAGGGCAGGATATAGGTCTGAAGACCGGGCCTGGATATAGAGCAGGATATAGGTCTGGATATAGAGCAGGATATAGGTCTGGATGCAGGCCTGGATATAGAGCGGGATATAGTTCTGGATATAGAGCAGGATATAGGTCTGGATACAGGCCTGGATATAGAGCATGATTTAGGTCTGGATATAGGGCTGGATATAGGGCTGGATACAGGGCTGGATATAGGGCTGGATACAGGGCTGGATATAGGGCTGGATATAGGGCCGGATATAGGACTGAATATCTGGATACAGGGCTGGATACAGGGCTGGATACAGGGTTGAATATAGGGCTGGTTATAGGGCTGGATATAGGGCTGGATATAGGGCTGGGTATAGGGGTTAACTGATGTGTTTAACTGAGGCCTAGATAAAGTGGTTGATTGATATAGGGCTGGGCATAGGG
This sequence comes from Oncorhynchus nerka, assembly GCF_034236695.1. NCBI lineage: Eukaryota > Metazoa > Chordata > Actinopteri > Salmoniformes > Salmonidae > Oncorhynchus > Oncorhynchus nerka. The sequence goes on from NW_027040357.1 coordinate 98,349, forward strand.
GTTAACTGATGTGTTTAACTGAGGCCTAGATAAAGTGGTTGATTGATATAGGGCTGGGTATAGGGGTTAACTGATGTGTTTAACTGAGGCCTAGATAAAGTGGTTGATTGATATAGGGCTGGGTATAGGGGTTAACTGATGTGTTTAACTGAGGCCTAGATAAAGTGGTTGATTGATATAGGGCTGGGCATAGGGGTTAACTGATGTGTTTAACTGAGGCCTAGATAAAGTGGTTGATTGATATAGGGCTGGGCATAGGGGTCAACTGATGATACTGCTGTAAGCTTAATAAAATCATGTAAGATCATGGCCACCCTATCAGGAGCAGTAACATGAACAGGTTCACGGCTGTAATGGTTACCATGACGATCATTGGGTTTCTGTGTTCTGTTCTGTTATGACGGCGTCTGATACTGTACTCCTTGAGAAAGAGATCTTCTGACCGCCGTGTTAGTTCCTGGTTCAGTAAGGCTTTAAAAAGCCTACTGAACTGTACATCTGCGTGCTGTGAATTAATATTTTGTGTTAAGCAAAAGTACTCAGAAAGACTCGCTCTTCTGATATCCTGCCTCAGTCCTGAAACCCGCCTCGAAAAGACTGCGTGACGTAATCTAGGCCTAATGTAATTACCCATGACACAACTGATATCTAATACTCAACCTACTGCTAATAGATTTAAAAAAGCTGAAATGAAAAGGCAGAGTCATTTGAGCGGTAGTTGGTACAGACAAGCCGATCTACACTCTTTTCAGAAACATCCAACTGTCAAATACGGAGTAAAAATCGCCTATGAAAAGAAGAGGTCTGTTGGGGGAGCTGTTTTCTCCAACTGACACAAGAGGGTGAGGATTTGGATCACTGCTTTAAAGCAGCCCTCCTAAAGCCTTTCTGTCCATCTCATCTATCAACCCCGTCCCTCCACCGCTTGTAGAATGCTCTCCAGAGACCTAACCTTTGGCCCTATGAGCCGAGATCAGATATCCAGCTACTGTTCAGGACAGTCAGAGGATGCATTCCAAATGCTACCACAATCCCTATATAGTGCACTACTTTTTCTGTGGGTCCTGGTCAAAAGTGATTCATAGGAAATAGGGTGCCATTTGTAGTAGACAGCCTGGTCCTCTCAGGACTTCCTCCTCCTATACTTCCTCACAGACAGAGTAGATAGCCTGGTCCTCTCATGACCTCCTCCTCCTATACTTCCTCACAGACAGAGTAGATCTATAGGTCCTCTCATGATTTCCTCCTCCTATACTTCATCACATACAGAGTAGACAGCCTGGTCCTCTCATGACTTCCTCCTCCTATACTTCCTCACAGACAGAGTAGATCTATAGGTCCTCTCATGACTTCCTCCTCCTATACTTCCTCACAGACAGAGTAGATCTATAGATCCTCTCATGACTTCCTCCTCATATACTTCCTCACAGACAGAGTAGATCTATAGGTCCTCTCATGACTTCCTCCACCTATACTTCCTCACAGACAGAGTAGATCTATAGGTCCTCTCATGACTTCCTCCTCCTATACTTCCTCACATACAGCGTAGATCTATAGGTCCTCTCAGGACTTCCTCCTCCTATACTTCCTCACAGACAGAGTAGACAGCCTGGTCCTCTCATGACTTCCTCCTCCTATACTTCCTCACAGACAGAGTAGACTAGTCCTCTCATGACTTCCTCCTATATACTTCCTCACAGACAGAGTAGATCTATAGGTCCTCTCATGACTTCCTCCACCTATACTTCCTCACAGACAGAGTAGATCTATAGGTCCTCTCATGACTTCCTCCTCCTATACTTCCTCACAGACAGAGTAGATCTATAGGTCCTCTCAGGACTTCCTCCTCCTATACTTCCTCACAGACAGAGTAGACAGCCTGGTCCTCTCATGACTTCCTCCTCCTAGACTTCCTCACAGACAGAGTAGATCTATAGGTCCTCTCATGACTTCCTCCTCCTATACTTCCTCACAGACAGAGTAGATCTATAGGTCCTCTCATGACTTCCTCCTCCTATACTTCCTCACAGACAGAGTAGACAGCCTGGTCCTCTCATGACCTCCTCCTCCTATACTTCCTCACAGACAGAGTAGATCTATAGGTCCTCTCAGGACTTCCTCCTCCTATACTTCCTCACAGACAGAGTAGACAGCCTGGTCCTCTCAGGACTTCCTCCTCCTATACTTCCTCACAGACAGAGTAGGTAGCCTGGTCCTCTCATGACTTCCTCCTCCTATACTTCCTCACAGACAGAGTAGACAGCCTGGTCCTCTCAGGACTTCCTCCTCCTATACTTCCTCACAGACAGAGTAGACAGCCTGGTCCTCTCATGACTTCCTCCTCCTATACTTCCTCACAGACAGAGTAGATCTATAGGTCCTCTCATGACTTCCTCCTCCTATACTTCCTCACAAACAGAGTAGACAGCCTGGTCCTCTCAGGACTTCCTCCTCCTATACTTCCTCACAGACAGAGTAGGTAGCCTGGTCCTCTCATGACTTCCTCCTCCTATACTTCCTCACAGACAGAGTAGACAGCCTGGTCCTCTCAGGACTTCCTCCTCCTATACTTCCTCACAGACAGAGTAGACAGCCTGGTCCTCTCATGACTTCCTCCTCCTATACTTCCTCACAGACAGAGTAGATCTATAGGTCCTCTCATGACTTCCTCCTCCTATACTTCCTCACAAACAGAGTAGACAGCCTGGTCCTCTCAGGACCTCCTCCTCCTATACTTCCTCACAGACAGAGTAGACAGCCTGGTCCTCTCATGACTTCCTCCTCCTATACTTCCTCACAGACAGAGTGGACAGCCTGGTCCTCTCATGACTAACCTCCTCCTATACTTCCTCACAGACAGAGTAGATCTATAGGTCCTCTCATGACTTCCTCCTCAATACTTCCTCACAAACAGAGTAGACAGCCTGGTCCTCTCAGGACTTCCTCCTCCTATACTTCCTCACAGACAGAGTAGGTAGCCTGGTCCTCTCATGACTTCCTCCTCCTATACTTCCTCACAGACAGAGTAGACAGCCTGGTCCTCTCAGGACTTCCTCCTCCTATACTTCCTCACAGACAGAGTAGACAGCCTGGTCCTCTCATGACTTCCTCCTCCTATACTTCCTCACAGACAGAGTAGATCTATAGGTCCTCTCATGACTTCCTCCTCCTATACTTCCTCACAAACAGAGTAGACAGCCTGGTCCTCTCAGGACTTCCTCCTCCTATACTTCCTCACAGACAGAGTAGACAGCCTGGTCCTCTCATGACTTCCTCCTCCTATACTTCCTCACAGACAGAGTGGACAGCCTGGTCCTCTCATGACTAACCTCCTCCTATACTTCCTCACAGACAGAGTAGATCTATAGGTCCTCTCAGGACTTCCTCCTCCTATACTTCCTCACAGACAGAGTAGACAGCCTGGTCCTCTCCTGACTTCCTCCTCCTATACTTCCTCACAGACAGAGTAGACAGCCTGGTCCTCTCATTACTTCCTCCTCCTATACTTCCTCACAGACAGAGTAGACAGCCTGGTCCTCTCATGACCTCCTCCTCCTATACTTCCTCACAGACAGAGTAGATAGCCTGGTCCTCTCAAGACTTCCTCCTCCTATACTTCCTCACAGACAGAGTAGATAGCCTGGTCCTCTCATGACTTCCTCCTCCTATACTTCCTCACAGACAGAGTAGATCTATTGGTCCTCTCAGGACTTCCTCCTCCTATACTTCCTCACAGACAGAGTAGACAGCCTGGTCCTCTCATGACTTCCTCCTCCTATACTTCCTCACAGACAGAGTAGATCTATAGGTCCTCTCATGACTTCCTCCACCTATACTTCCTCACAGACAGAGTAGATCTAGCCTAGGTCCTCTCATGACTTCCTCCTCCTATACTTCCTCACATACAGAGTAGATCTATAGGTCCTCTCAGGACTTCCTCCTCCTATACTTCCTCACAGACAGAGTAGACAGCCTGGTCCTCTCATGACTTCCTCCTCCTAGACTTCCTCACAGACAGAGTAGATCTATAGGTCCTCTCATGACTTCCTCCTCCTATACTTCCTCACAGACAGAGTAGATCTATAGGTCCTCTCATGACTTCCTCCTCCTATACTTCCTCACAGACAGAGTAGACAGCCTGGTCCTCTCATGACCTCCTCCTCCTATACTTCCTCACAGACAGAGTAGATCTATAGGTCCTCTCAGGACTTCCTCCTCCTATACTTCCTCACAGACAGAGTAGACAGCCTGGTCCTCTCAGGACTTCCTCCTCCTATACTTCCTCACAGACAGAGTAGTAGCCTGGTCCTCTCATGACTTCCTCCTCCTATACTTCCTCACAGACAGAGTAGACAGCCTGGTCCTCTCAGGACTTCCTCCTCCTATACTTCCTCACAGACAGAGTAGACAGCCTCGTCCTCTCATGACTTCCTCCTCCTATACTTCCTCACAGACAGAGTAGATCTATAGGTCCTCTCATGACTTCCTCCTCCTATACTTCCTCACAAACAGAGTAGACAGCCTGGTCCTCTCAGGACTTCCTCCTCCTATACTTCCTCACAGACAGAGTAGGTAGCCTGGTCCTCTCATGACTTCCTCCTCATATACTTCCTCACAGACAGAGTAGATCTATAGGTCCTCTCATGACTTCCTCCACCTATACTTCCTCACAGACAGAGTAGATCTATAGGTCCTCTCATGACTTCCTCCTCCTATACTTCCTCACATACAGCGTAGATCTATAGGTCCTCTCAGGACTTCCTCCTCCTATACTTCCTCACAGACAGAGTAGACAGCCTGGTCCTCTCATGACTTCCTCCTCCTATACTTCCTCACAGACAGAGTAGATCTATAGATCCTCTCATGACTTCCTCCTCATATACTTCCTCACAGACAGAGTAGATCTATAGGTCCTCTCATGACTTCCTCCACCTATACTTCCTCACAGACAGAGTAGACAGCCTGGTCCTCTCATGACTTCCTCCTCCTATACTTCCTCACAGACAGAGTAGATCTATAGGTCCTCTCAGGACTTCCTCCTCCCTTCCTCACAGACAGAGTAGACAGCCTGGTCCTCTCATGACTTCCTCCTCCTATACTTCCTCACAGACAGAGTAGATCTATAGGTCCTCTCATGACTTCCTCCTCCTATACTTCCTCACAGACAGAGTAGATCTATAGGTCCTCTCATGACTTCCTCCTCCTATACTTCCTCACAGACAGAGTAGACAGCCTGGTCCTCTCATGACCTCCTCCTCCTATACTTCCTCACAGACAGAGTAGATCTATAGGTCCTCTCAGGACTTCCTCCTCCTATACTTCCTCACAGACAGAGTAGACAGCCTGGTCCTCTCAGGACTTCCTCCTCCTATACTTCCTCACAGACAGAGTAGGTAGCCTGGTCCTCTCATGACTTCCTCCTCCTATACTTCCTCACAGACAGAGTAGACAGCCTGGTCCTCTCAGGACTTCCTCCTCCTATACTTCCTCACAGACAGAGTAGACAGCCTAGGTCCTCTCATGACTTCCTCCTCCTATACTTCCTCACAGACAGAGTAGATCTATAGGTCCTCTCATGACTTCCTCCTCCTATACTTCCTCACAAACAGAGTAGACAGCCTGGTCCTCTCAGGACTTCCTCCTCCTATACTTCCTCACAGACAGAGTAGGTAGCCTGGTCCTCTCATGACTTCCTCCTCCTATACTTCCTCACAGACAGAGTAGACAGCCTGGTCCTCTCAGGACTTCCTCCTCCTATACTTCCTCACAGACAGAGTAGACAGCCTGGTCCTCTCATGACTTCCTCCTCCTATACTTCCTCACAGACAGAGTAGATCTATAGGTCCTCTCATGACTTCCTCCTCCTATACTTCCTCACAGACAGAGTAGACAGCCTGGTCCTCTCAGGACCTCCTCCTATACTTCCTCACAGACAGAGTAGACAGCCTGGTCCTCTCATGACTTCCTCCTCCTATACTTCCTCACAGACAGAGTGGACAGCCTGGTCCTCTCATGACTAACCTCCTCCTATACTTCCTCACAGACAGAGTAGATCTATAGGTCCTCTCATGACTTCCTCCTCTATACTTCCTCACAAACAGAGTAGACAGCCTGGTCCTCTCAGGACTTCCTCCTCCTATACTTCCTCACAGACAGAGTAGACAGCCTGGTCCTCTCATGACTTCCTCCTCCTATACTTCCTCACAGACAGAGTAGACAGCCTGGTCCTCTCAGGACTTCCTCCTCCTATACTTCCTCACAGACAGAGTAGACAGCCTGGTCCTCTCATGACTTCCTCCTCCTATACTTCCTCACAGACAGAGTAGATCTATAGGTCCTCTCATGACTTCCTCCTCCTATACTTCCTCACAAACAGAGTAGACAGCCTGGTCCTCTCAGGACCTCCTCCTCCTATACTTCCTCACAGACAGAGTAGACAGCCTGGTCCTCTCATGACTTCCTCCTCCTATACTTCCTCACAGACAGAGTGGACAGCCTGGTCCTCTCATGACTAACCTCCTCCTATACTTCCTCACAGACAGAGTAGATCTATAGGTCCTCTCAGGACTTCCTCCTCCTATACTTCCTCACAGACAGAGTAGACAGCCTGGTCCTCTCCTGACTTCCTCCTCCTATACTTCCTCACAGACAGAGTAGACAGCCTGGTCCTCTCATTACTTCCTCCTCCTATACTTCCTCACAGACAGAGTAGACAGCCTGGTCCTCTCATGACCTCCTCCTCCTATACTTCCTCACAGACAGAGTAGATAGCCTGGTCCTCTCAAGACTTCCTCCTCCTATACTTCCTCACAGACAGAGTAGATAGCCTGGTCCTCTCATGACTTCCTCCTCCTATACTTCCTCACAGACAGAGTAGATCTATTGGTCCTCTCAGGACTTCCTCCTCCTATACTTCCTCACAGACAGAGTAGACAGCCTGGTCCTCTCATGACTTCCTCCTCATATACTTCCTCACAGACAGAGTAGATCTATAGGTCCTCTCATGACTTCCTCCACCTATACTTCCTCACAGACAGAGTAGATCTATAGGTCCTCTCATGACTTCCTCCTCCTATACTTCCTCACATACAGAGTAGATCTATAGGTCCTCTCAGGACTTCCTCCTCCTATACTTCCTCACAGACAGAGTAGACAGCCTGGTCCTCTCATGACTTCCTCCTCCTAGACTTCCTCACAGACAGAGTAGATCTATAGGTCCTCTCATGACTTCCTCCTCCTATACTTCCTCACAGACAGAGTAGATCTATAGGTCCTCTCATGACTTCCTCCTCCTATACTTCCTCACAGACAGAGTAGACAGCCTGGTCCTCTCATGACCTCCTCCTCCTATACTTCCTCACAGACAGAGTAGATCTATAGGTCCTCTCAGGACTTCCTCCTCCTATACTTCCTCACAGACAGAGTAGACAGCCTGGTCCTCTCAGGACTTCCTCCTCCTATACTTCCTCACAGACAGAGTAGGTAGCCTGGTCCTCTCATGACTTCCTCCTCCTATACTTCCTCACAGACAGAGTAGACAGCCTGGTCCTCTCAGGACTTCCTCCTCCTATACTTCCTCACAGACAGAGTAGACAGCCTCGTCCTCTCATGACTTCCTCCTCCTATACTTCCTCACAGACAGAGTAGATCTATAGGTCCTCTCATGACTTCCTCCTCCTATACTTCCTCACAAACAGAGTAGACAGCCTGGTCCTCTCAGGACTTCCTCCTCCTATACTTCCTCACAGACAGAGTAGGTAGCCTGGTCCTCTCATGACTTCCTCCTCCTATACTTCCTCACAGACAGAGTAGACAGCCTGGTCCTCTCAGGACTTCCTCCTCCTATACTTCCTCACAGACAGAGTAGACAGCCTGGTCCTCTCATGACTTCCTCCTCCTATACTTCCTCACAGACAGAGTAGATCTATAGGTCCTCTCATGACTTCCTCCTCCTATACTTCCTCACAAACAGAGTAGACAGCCTGGTCCTCTCAGGACCTCCTCCTCCTATACTTCCTCACAGACAGAGTAGACAGCCTGGTCCTCTCATGACTTCCTCCTCCTATACTTCCTCACAGACAGAGTGGACAGCCTGGTCCTCTCATGACTAACCTCCTCCTATACTTCCTCACAGACAGAGTAGATCTATAGGTCCTCTCATGACTTCCTCCTCAATACTTCCTCACAGACAGAGTAGACAGCCTGGTCCTCTCATGACCTCCTCCTATACTTCCTCACAGACAGAGTAGACAGCCTGGTCCTCTCATGACTTCCTCCTCCTATACTTCCTCACAGACAGAGTAGACAGCCTGGTCCTCTCAGGACTTCCTCCTCCTATACTTCCTCACAGACAGAGTAGACAGCCTGGTCCTCTCATGACTTCCTCCTCCTATACTTCCTCACAGACAGAGTAGATCTATAGGTCCTCTCATGACTTCCTCCTCCTATACTTCCTCACAAACAGAGTAGACAGCCTGGTCCTCTCAGGACCTCCTCCTCCTATACTTCCTCACAGACAGAGTAGACAGCCTGGTCCTCTCATGACTTCCTCCTCCTATACTTCCTCACAGACAGAGTGGACAGCCTGGTCCTCTCATGACTAACCTCCTCCTATACTTCCTCACAGACAGAGTAGATCCTAGGTCCTCTCAGGACTTCCTCCTCCTATACTTCCTCACAGACAGAGTAGACAGCCTGGTCCTCTCCTGACTTCCTCCTCCTATACTTCCTCACAGACAGAGTAGACAGCCTGGTCCTCTCATTACTTCCTCCTCCTATACTTCCTCACAGACAGAGTAGACAGCCTGGTCCTCTCATGACCTCCTCCTCCTATACTTCCTCACAGACAGAGTAGATAGCCTGGTCCTCTCAGGACTTCCTCCTCCTATACTTCCTCACAGACAGAGTAGATAGCCTGGTCCTCTCATGACTTCCTCCTCCTATACTTCCTCACAGACAGAGTAGATCTATTGGTCCTCTCAGGACTTCCTCCTCCTATACTTCCTCACAGACAGAGTAGACAGCCTGGTCCTCTCATGACTTCCTCCTCCTATACTTCCTCACAGACAGAGTAGATCTATAGGTCCTCTCATGACTTCCTCCTCCTATACTTCCTCACAGACGGAGTAGATCTATAGGTCCTCTCATGACTTCCTCCTCCTATACTTCCTCACAGACGGAGTAGACAGCCTGGTCCTCTCATGACTTCCTCCTCCTATACTTCCTCACAGACAGAGTAGATAGCCTGGTCCTCTCAAGACTTCCTCCTCCTATACTTCCTCACAGACAGAGTAGATAGCCTGGTCCTCTCATGACTTCCTCCTCCTATACTTCCTCACAGACAGAGTAGATCTATTGGTCCTCTCAGGACTTCCTCCTCCTATACTTCCTCACAGACAGAGTAGGTAGCCTGGTCCTCTCATGACTTCCTCCTCCTATACTTCCTCACAGACAGAGTAGACAGCCTGGTCCTCTCAGGACTTCCTCCTCCTATACTTCCTCACAGACAGAGTAGACAGCCTCGTCCTCTCATGACTTCCTCCTCCTATACTTCCTCACAGACAGAGTAGATCTATAGGTCCTCTCATGACTTCCTCCTCCTATACTTCCTCACAAACAGAGTAGACAGCCTGGTCCTCTCAGGACTTCCTCCTCCTATACTTCCTCACAGACAGAGTAGGTAGCCTGGTCCTCTCATGACTTCCTCCTCCTATACTTCCTCACAAACAGAGTAGACAGCCTGGTCCTCTCAGGACTTCCTCCTCCTATACTTCCTCACAGACAGAGTAGATCTATAGGTCCTCTCATGACTTCCTCCTCCTATACTTCCTCACAGACGGAGTAGACAGCCTGGTCCTCTCATGACTTCCTCCTCCTATACTTCCTCACAGACAGAGTAGATAGCCTGGTCCTCTCAAGACTTCCTCCTCCTATACTTCCTCACAGACAGAGTAGATAGCCTGGTCCTCTCATGACTTCCTCCTCCTATACTTCCTCACAGACAGAGTCGATCTATTGGTCCTCTCAGGACTTCCTCCTCCTATACTTCCTCACAGACAGAGTAGGTAGCCTGGTCCTCTCATGACTTCCTCCTCCTATACTTCCTCACAGACAGAGTAGACAGCCTCGTCCTCTCATGACTTCCTCCTCCTATACTTCCTCACAGACAGAGTAGATCTATAGGTCCTCTCATGACTTCCTCCTCCTATACTTCCTCACAGACAGAGTAGATCTATTGGTCCTCTCAGGACTTCCTCCTCCTATACTTCCTCACAGACAGAGTAGGTAGCCTGGTCCTCTCAGGACTTCCTCCTCCTATACTTCCTCACAGACAGAGTAGGTAGCCTGGTCCTCTCATGACTTCCTCCTCCTATACTTCCTCACAGACAGAGTAGACAGCCTGGTCCTCTCAGGACTTCCTCCTCCTATACTTCCTCACAGACAGAGTAGACAGCCTGGTCCTCTCATGACTTCCTCCTCCTATACTTCCTCACAGACAGAGTAGATCTATAGGTCCTCTCATGACTTCCTCCTCCTATACTAAATCACAAACAGAGTAGACAGCCTGGTCCTCTCAGGACCTCCTCCTCCTATACTTCCTCACAGACAGAGTAGACAGCCTGGTCCTCTCATGACTTCCTCCTCCTATACTTCCTCACAGACAGAGTGGACAGCCTGGTCCTCTCATGACTAACCTCCTCCTATACTTCCTCACAGACAGAGTAGATCTATAGGTCCTCTCAGGACTTCCTCCTCCTATACTTCCTCACAGACAGAGTAGACAGCCTGGTCCTCTCCTGACTTCCTCCTCCTATACTTCCTCACAGACAGAGTAGACAGCCTGGTCCTCTCATTACTTCCTCCTCCTATACTTCCTCACAGACAGAGTAGACAGCCTGGTCCTCTCATGACCTCCTCCTCCTATACTTCCTCACAGACAGAGTAGATAGCCTGGTCCTCTCAAGACTTCCTCCTCCTATACTTCCTCACAGACAGAGTAGATAGCCTGGTCCTCTCATGACTTCCTCCTCCTATACTTCCTCACAGACAGAGTAGATCTATTGGTCCTCTCAGGACTTCCTCCTCCTATACTTCCTCACAGACAGAGTAGACAGCCTGGTCCTCTCATGACTTCCTCCTCCTATACTTCCTCACAGACAGAGTAGATCTATAGGTCCTCTCATGACTTCCTCCTCCTATACTTCCTCACAGACGGAGTAGATCTAGGTCCTCTCATGGTCCTCCTCCTATACTTCCTCACAGACGGAGTAGACAGCCTGGTCCTCTCATGACTTCCTCCTCCTATACTTCCTCACAGACAGAGTAGATCTATAGGTCCTCTCAGGACTTCCTCCTCCTATACTTCCTCACAGACAGAGTAGACAGCCTGGTCCTCTCATGACTTCCTCCTCCTATACTTCCTCACAGACAGAGTAGATAGCCTGGTCATCTCATGACTTCCTCCTCCTATACTTCCTCACAGACGGAGTAGATCTATAGGTCCTCTCATGACTTCCTCCTCCTATACTTCTCACAGACGGAGTAGACAGCCTGGTCCTCTCATGACTTCCTCCTCCTATACTTCCTCACAGACAGAGTAGATCTATAGGTCCTCTCAGGACTTCCTCCTCCTATACTTCCTCACAGACAGAGTAGACAGCCTGGTCCTCTCATGACTTCCTCCTCCTATACTTCCTCACAGACAGAGTAGATAGCCTGGTCCTCTCATGACTTCCTCCTCCTATACTTCCTCACAGACAGAGTAGATCTATAGGTCCTCTCAGGACTTCCTCCTCCTATACTTCCTCACAGACAGAGTAGACAGCCTGGTCTCTCTCATGACTTCCTCCTCCTATACTTCCTCACAGACAGAGTAGATCTATAGGTCCTCTCAGGACTTCCTCCTCCTATACTTCCTCACAGACAGAGTAGATAGCCTGGTCCTCTCAAGACTTCCTCACAGACAGAGTAGATAGCCTGGTCCTCTCATGACTTCCTCCTCCTATACTTCCTCACAGACAGAGTAGACAGCCTGGTCCTCTCATGACTTCCTCCTCCTATACTTCCTCACAGACAGAGTAGATCTATAGGTCCTCTCATGACTTCCTCCTCCTATACTAAATCACAGACAGAGTAGACAGCCTGGTCCTCTCATGACTTCCTCCTCCTATACTTCCTCACAGACAGAGTAGACAGCCTGGTCCTCTCCTGACTTCCTCCTCCTATACTTCCTCACAGACAGAGTAGACAGCCTGGTCCTCTCATTACTTCCTCCTCCTATACTTCCTCACAGACAGAGTAGACAGCCTGGTCCTCTCATGACCTCCTCCTCCTATACTTCCTCACAGACAGAGTAGATAGCCTGGTCCTCTCAAGACTTCCTCCTCCTATACTTCCTCACAGACAGAGTAGATAGCCTGGTCCTCTCATGACTTCCTCCTCCTATACTTCCTCACAGACAGAGTAGATCTATTGGTCCTCTCAGGACTTCCTCCTCCTATACTTCCTCACAGACAGAGTAGACAGCCTGGTCCTCTCATGACTTCCTCCTCCTATACTTCCTCACAGACAGAGTAGATCTATAGGTCCTCTCATGACTTCCTCCTCCTATACTTCCTCACAGACGGAGTAGATCTATAGGTCCTCTCATGACTTCCTCCTCCTATACTTCCTCACAGACGGAGTAGACAGCCTGGTCCTCTCATGACTTCCTCCTCCTATACTTCCTCACAGACAGAGTAGATCTATAGGTCCTCTCAGGACTTCCTCCTCCTATACTTCCTCACAGACAGAGTAGACAGCCTGGTCCTCTCATGACTTCCTCCTCCTATACTTCCTCACAGACAGAGTAGATAGCCTGGTCATCTCATGACTTCCTCCTCCTATACTTCCTCACAGACGGAGTAGATCTATAGGTCCTCTCATGACTTCCTCCTCCTATACTTCCTCACAGACAGAGTAGACAGCCTGGTCCTCTCATGACTTCCTCCTCCTATACTTCCTCACAGACAGAGTAGATCTATAGGTCCTCTCAGGACTTCCTCCTCCTATACTTCCTCACAGACAGAGTAGACAGCCTGGTCCTCTCATGACTTCCTCCTCCTATACTTCCTCACAGACAGAGTAGATAGCCTGGTCCTCTCATGACTTCCTCCTCCTATACTTCCTCACAGACAGAGTAGATCTACAGGACTTCCTCCTCCTATACTTCCTCACAGACAGAGTAGACAGCCTGGTCTCTCATGACTTCCTCCTCCTATACTTCCTCACAGACAGAGTAGATCTATAGGTCCTCTCAGGACTTCCTCCTCCTATACTTCCTCACAGACAGAGTAGATAGCCTGGTCCTCTCAAGACTTCCTCACAGACAGAGTAGATAGCCTGGTCCTCTCATGACTTCCTCCTCCTATACTTCCTCACAGACAGAGTAGACAGCCTGGTCCTCTCATGACTTCCTCCTCCTATATTTCCTCACAGACAGAGTAGATCTATAGGTCCTCTCATGACTTCCTCCTCCTATACTAAATCACAGACAGAGTAGACAGCCTGGTCCTCTCATGACTTCCTCCTCCTATACTTCCTCACAGACAGAGTAGACAGCCTGGTCCTCTCATGACTTCCTCCTCCTATACTTCCTCACAGACAGAGTAGATCTATAGGTCCTCTCCTCCTATACTAAATCACAGACAGAGTAGACAGCCTGGTCCTCTCATGACCTCCTCCTCCTATACTTCCTCACAGACAGAGTAGACAGCCTGGTCCTCTCATGACTTCCTCCTCCTATACTTCCTCACAGACAGAGTAGATCTATAGGTCCTCTCATGACTTCCTCCTCCTATACTTCCTCACAGACAGAGTAGATCTATAGGTCCTCTCATGACTAACCTCCTCCTATACTTCCTCACAGACAGAGTAGGTAGCCTGGTCCTCTCATGACTTCCTCCTCCTATACTTCCTCACAGACAGAGTAGATAGCCTGGTCCTCTCATGACTTCCTCCTCCTATACTTCCTCACAGACAGAGTAGATCTATTGGTCCTCTCAGGACTTCCTCCTCCTATACTTCCTCACAGACAGAGTAGACAGCCTGGTCCTCTCATGACTTCCTCCTCCTATACTTCCTCACAGACAGAGTAGATCTATAGGTCCTCTCATGACTTCCTCCTCCTATACTTCCTATCAGACGGAGTAGATCTATAGGTCCTCTCATGACTTCCTCCTCCTATACTTCCTCACAGACGGAGTAGACAGCCTGGTCCTCTCATGACTTCCTCCTCCTATACTTCCTCACAGACAGAGTAGATCTATAGGTCCTCTCAGGACTTCCTCCTCCTATACTTCCTCACAGACAGAGTAGACAGCCTGGTCCTCTCATGACTTCCTCCTCCTATACTTCCTCACAGACAGAGTAGATAGCCTGGTCATCTCATGACTTCCTCCTCCTATACTTCCTCACAGACGGAGTAGATCTATAGGTCCTCTCATGACTTCCTCCTCCTATACTTCCTCACAGACGGAGTAGACAGCCTGGTCCTCTCATGACTTCCTCCTCCTATACTTCCTCACAGACAGAGTAGATCTATAGGTCCTCTCAGGACTTCCTCCTCCTATACTTCCTCACAGACAGAGTAGACAGCCTGGTCCTCTCATGACTTCCTCCTCCTATACTTCCTCACAGACAGAGTAGATAGCCTGGTCCTCTCATGACTTCCTCCTCCTATACTTCCTCACAGACAGAGTAGATCTATAGGTCCTCTCAGGACTTCCTCCTCCTATACTTCCTCACAGACAGAGTAGACAGCCTGGTTCTCTCATGACTTCCTCCTCCTATACTTCCTCACAGACAGAGTAGATCTATAGGTCCTCTCAGGACTTCCTCCTCCTATACTTCCTCACAGACAGAGTAGATAGCCTGGTCCTCTCAAGACTTCCTCACAGACAGAGTAGATAGCCTGGTCCTCTCATGACTTCCTCCTCCTATACTTCCTCACAGACAGAGTAGACAGCCTGGTCCTCTCAGGACTTCCTCCTCCTATACTTCCTCACAGACAGAATAGATCTATAGGTCCTCTCATGACTTCCTCCTCCTATACTTCCTCACAGACAGAGTAGATAGCCTGGTCCTCTCATGACTTCCTCCACCTATACTTCCTCACAGACAGAGTAGACAGCCTGGTCCTCTCAGGACTTCCTCCTCCTATACTTCCTCACAGACAGAGTAGATCTATAGGTCCTCTCATGACTTCCTCCTCCTATACTTCCTCACAGACAGAGTAGACAGCCTGGTCCTCTCATGACTTCCTCCTCCTATACTTCCTCACAGACAGAGTAGATCTATAGGTCCTCTCATGACTTCCTCCTCCTATACTAAATCACAGACAGAGTAGACAGCCTGGTCCTCTCATGACTTCCTCCTCCTATACTTCCTCACAGACAGAGTAGACAGCCTGGTCCTCTCATGACTTCCTCCTCCTATACTTCCTCACAGACAGAGTAGATCTATAGGTCCTCTCATGACTTACTCCTCCTATACTAAATCACAGACAGAGTAGACAGCCTGGTCCTCTCATGACCTCCTCCTCCTATACTTCCTCACAGACAGAGTAGACAGCCTGGTCCTCTCATGACTTCCTCCTCCTATACTTCCTCACAGACAGAGTAGATCTATAGGTCCTCTCATGACTTCCTCCTCCTATACTTCCTCACAGACAGAGTAGATCTATAGGTCCTCTCATGACTAACCTCCTCCTATACTGCCTCACAGACAGAGTAGGTAGCCTGGTCCTCTCATGACTTCCTCCTCCAATACTTCCTCACAGACAGAGTAGATAGCCTGGTCCTCTCATGACTTCCTCCTCCTATACTTCCTCACAGACAGAGTAGATCTATAGGTCCTCTCAGGACTTCCTCCTCCTATACTTCCTCACAGACAGAGTAGACAGCCTGGTTCTCTCATGACTTCCTCCTCCTATACTTCCTCACAGACAGAGTAGATCTATAGGTCCTCTCAGGACTTCCTCCTCCTATACTTCCTCACAGACAGAGTAGATAGACTGGTCCTCTCAAGACTTCCTCACAGACAGAGTAGATAGCCTGGTCCTCTCATGACTTCCTCCTCCTATACTTCCTCACAGACAGAGTAGACAGCCTGGTCCTCTCAGGACTTCCTCCTCCTATACTTCCTCACAGACAGAGTAGATCTATAGGTCCGCTCATGACTTCCTCCTCCTATACTTCCTCACAAACAGAGTAGATAGCCTGGTCCTCTCAAGACTTCCTCACAGACAGAGTAGATAGCCTGGTCCTCTCATGACTTCCTCCACCTATACTTCCTCACAGACAGAGTAGACAGCCTGGTCCTCTCAGGACTTCCTCCTCCTATACTTCCTCACAGACAGAGTAGATCTATAGGTCCTCTCAGGACTTCCTCCTCCTATACTTCCTCACAGACAGAGTAGACAGCCTGGTCCTCTCATGACTTCCTCCTCCTAGACTTCCTCACAGACAGAGTAGATCTATAGGTCCTCTCATGACTTCCTCCTCCTATACTTCCTCACAGACAGAGTAGATCTATAGGTCCTCTCATGACTTCCTCCTCCTATACTTCCTCACAGACAGAGTAGACAGCCTGGTCCTCTCATGACCTCCTCCTCCTATACTTCCTCACAGACAGAGTAGATCTATAGGTCCTCTCAGGACTTCCTCCTCCTATACTTCCTCACAGACAGAGTAGACAGCCTGGTCCTCTCAGGACTTCCTCCTCCTATACTTCCTCACAGACAGAGTAGGTAGCCTGGTCCTCTCATGACTTCCTCCTCCTATACTTCCTCACAGACAGAGTAGACAGCCTGGTCCTCTCAGGACTTCCTCCTCCTATACTTCCTCACAGACAGAGTAGACAGCCTCGTCCTCTCATGACTTCCTCCTCCTATACTTCCTCACAGACAGAGTAGATCTATAGGTCCTCTCATGACTTCCTCCTCCTATACTTCCTCACAAACCGAGTAGACAGCCTGGTCCTCTCAGGACTTCCTCCTCCTATACTTCCTCACAGACAGAGTAGGTAGCCTGGTCCTCTCATGACTTCCTCCTCCTATACTTCCTCACAGACAGAGTAGACAGCCTGGTCCTCTCAGGACTTCCTCCTCCTATACTTCCTCACAGACAGAGTAGACAGCCTCGTCCTCTCATGACTTCCTCCTCCTATACTTCCTCACAGACAGAGTAGATCTATAGGTCCTCTCATGACTTCCTCCTCCTATACTTCCTCACAAACAGAGTAGACAGCCTGGTCCTCTCAGGACTTCCTCCTCCTATACTTCCTCACAGACAGAGTAGGTAGCCTGGTCCTCTCATGACTTCCTCCTCCTATACTTCCTCACAGACAGAGTAGACAGCCTGGTCCTCTCATGACTTCCTCCTCCTATACTTCCTCACAGACAGAGTAGATCTATAGGTCCTCTCATGACTTCCTCCTCCTATACTTCCTCACAGACAGAGTAGACAGCCTGGTCCTCTCAGGACCTCCTCCTCCTATACTTCCTCAGACAGAGTAGACAGAGTGACTTCCTCCTTCTATACTTCCTCACAGACAGAGTGGACAGCCTGGTCCTCTCATGACTAACCTCCTCCTATACTTCCTCACAGACAGAGTAGATCTATAGGTCCTCTCAGGACTTCCTCCTCCTATACTTCCTCACAGACAGAGTAGACAGCATGGTCCTCTCCTGACTTCCTCCTCCTATACTTCCTCACAGACAGAGTAGACAGCCTGGTCCTCTCATTACTTCCTCCTCCTATACTTCCTCACAGACAGAGTAGACAGCCTGGTCCTCTCATGACCTCCTCCTCCTATACTTCCTCACAGACAGAGTAGATAGCCTGGTCCTCTCAAGACTTCCTCCTCCTATACTTCCTCACAGACAGAGTAGATAGCCTGGTCCTCTCATGACTTCCTCCTCCTATACTTCCTCACAGACAGAGTAGATCTATTGGTCCTCTCAGGACTTCCTCCTCCTATACTTCCTCACAGACAGAGTAGACAGCCTGGTCCTCTCATGACTTCCTCCTCCTATACTTCCTCACAGACAGAGTAGATCTATAGGTCCTCTCATGGTCCTATCTTCCTCACAGACGGAGTAGATCTATAGGTCCTCTCATGACTTCCTCCTCCTATACTTCCTCACAGACGGAGTAGACAGCCTGGTCCTCTCATGACTTCCTCCTCCTATACTTCCTCACAGACAGAGTAGATCTATAGGTCCTCTCATGACTTCCTCCTCCTATACTTCCTCACAGACAGAGTAGACAGCCTGGTCCTCTCATCACCTCCTCCTCCTATACTTCCTCACAGACAGAGTAGATCTATAGGTCCTCTCAGGACTTCCTCCTCCTATACTTCCTCACAGACAGAGTAGACAGCCTGGTCCTCTCAGGACTTCCTCCTCCTATACTTCCTCACAGACAGAGTAGGTAGCCTGGTCCTCTCATGACTTCCTCCTCCTATACTTCCTCACAGACAGAGTAGATCTGGTCCTCTCAGGACTTCCTCCTCCTATACTTCCTCACAGACAGAGTAGACAGCCTGGTCCTCTCATGACTTCCTCCTCCTATACTTCCTCACAGACAGAGTAGATCTATAGGTCCTCTCATGACTTCCTCCTCCTATACTTCCTCACAGACAGAGTAGATAGCCTGGTCCTCTCATGACTTCCTCCTCCTATACTTCCTCACAGACAGAGTAGATCTATAGGTCCTCTCAGGACTTCCTCCTCCTATACTTCCTCACAGACAGAGTAGACAGCCTGGTTCTCTCATGACTTCCTCCTCCTATACTTCCTCACAGACAGAGTAGATAGCCTGGTCCTCTCAAGACTTCCTCACAGACAGAGTAGATAGCCTGGTCCTCTCATGACTTCCTCCTCCTATACTTCCTCACAGACAGAGTAGACAGCCTGGTCCTCTCAGGACTTCCTCCTCCTATACTTCCTCACAGACAGAATAGATCTATAGGTCCTCTCATGACTTCCTCCTCCTATACTTCCTCACAGACAGAGTAGATAGCCTGGTCCTCTCATGACTTCCTCCACCTATACTTCCTCACAGACAGAGTAGACAGCCTGGTCCTCTCAGGACTTCCTCCTCCTATACTTCCTCACAGACAGAGTAGATCTATAGGTCCTCTCATGACTTCCTCCTCCTATACTTCCTCACAGACAGAGTAGACAGCCTGGTCCTCTCATGACTTCCTCCTCCTATACTTCCTCACAGACAGAGTAGATCTATAGGTCCTCTCAGGACTTCCTCCTCCTATACTTCCTCACAGACAGAGTAGACAGCCTGGTTCTCTCATGACTTCCTCCTCCTATACTTCCTCACAGACAGAGTAGATAGCCTGGTCCTCTCACAGACAGTGAGCCTGGTCCTTCCTCCTCCACCTATACTTCCTCACAGACAGAGTAGACAGCCTGGTCCTCTCAGGACTTCCTCCTCCTATACTTCCTCACAGACAGAGTAGATCTATAGGTCCTCTCATGACTTCCTCCTCCTATACTTCCTCACAGACAGAGTAGACAGCCTGGTCCTCTCATGACTCCTCCTCCTATACTTCCTCACAGACAGAGTAGATGGTCCTCTCAGGACTTCCTCCTCCTATACTTCCTCACAGACAGAGTAGACAGCCTGGTCCTCTCAGGACTTCCTCCTCCTATACTTCCTCACAGACAGAATAGATCTATAGGTCCTCTCATGACTTCCTCCTCCTATACTTCCTCACAGACAGAGTAGATAGCCTGGTCCTCTCATGACTTCCTTCCTCTTCTCACAGACAGAGTAGACACTGGTCTCTCAGGACTTCCTCCTCCTATACTTCCTCACAGACAGAGTAGACTTCCTATAGGTCCTCACAGACAGAGTAGACTTCCTCCTCCTATACTTCCTCACAGACAGAGTAGACAGCCTAGGTCCTCTCATGACTTCCTCCTCTATACTTCCTCACAGACAGAGTAGATAGCCTGGTCCTCTCATGACTTCCTCCTCCTATACTTCCTCACAGACAGAGTAGACAGCCTGGTCCTCTCAGGACTTCCTCCTCCTATACTTCCTCACAGACAGAGTAGATCTATAGGTCCTCTCATGACTTCCTCCTCCTATACTTCCTCACAGACAGAGTAGACAGCCTGGTCCTCTCTCCTCCTCCTATACTTCCTCACAGACAGAGTAGATAGGTCCTCCTGACTTCCTCCTCCTATACTTCCTCACAGACAGAGTAGACAGCCTGGGTCCTCTCATGACTTCCTATACTTCCTCCAGCCCTGACTTACTTCCTCACAGACAGAGTAGATATAGGTCCTCTCATGACTTCCTCCTCCTATACTAAATCACAGACAGAGTAGACAGCCTGGTCCTCATGACCTCCTCCTCCTATACTTCCTCACAGACAGAGTAGACAGCCTGGTCCTCTCATGACTTCCTCCTCCTATACTTCCTCACAGACAGAGTAGATCTATAGGTCCTCTCATGACTTCCTCCTCCTATACTTCCTCACAGACAGAGTAGATCTATAGGTCCTCTCATGACTAACCTCCTCCTATACTTCCTCACAGACAAGTAGGTAGCCTGGTCCTCTCATGACTTCCTCATCCTATACTTCCTCACAGACAGAGTAGATAGCCTGGTCCTCTCATGACTTCCTCCTCCTATACTTCCTCACAGACAGAGTAGATCTATAGGTCCCTCTCAGGACTCCTCCTATACTTCCTCACAGACAGAGTAGACAGCCTGGTCCTCTCATGACTTCCTCCTCCTATACTTCCTCACAGACAGAGTAGATCTATAGGTCCTCTCATG
>NW_027040357.1:124194-176476 GCF_034236695.1 Oncorhynchus nerka
TGAGTTAACACTGGGCTATTCCCCTAGTCCTCTTTTGAGTTAACACTGGGCTATTTAGTCTTCTCTTTTTGAGTTAACACTGGGCTATTCCCCTAGTCTTCTCTTTTTGAGTTAACACTGGGCTATTCCCCTAGTCTTCTCTTTTGAGTTAACACTGGGCTATTCCCCTAGTCTTCTCTTTTGAGTTAACACTGGGCTATTCCCCCTAGTCTTCTCTTTTTGAGTTAACACTGGGCTATTCCCCTAGTCTTCTCTTTTTGAGTTAACACTGGGCTATTCCCCTAGTCTTCTCTTTTGAGTTAACACTGGGCTATTCCCCTAGTCTTCTCTTTTTGAGTTAACAATTCCCCTAGTCTTCTCTTTTGAGTTAACACTGGGCTATTCCCCTAGTCTTCTCTTTTGAGTTAACACTGGGCTATTCCCCTAGTCTTCTCTTTTTGAGTTAACACTGGGCTATTCCCCTAGTCTTCTCTCTTTGAGTTAACACTGGGCTATTCCCCTAGTCTTCTCTTTTGAGTTAACACTGGGCTATTCCCCTAGTCTTCTCTTTTGAGTTAACAGCTATTCCCCTAGTCTTCTCTCTTTGAGTTAACACTGGGCTATTCCCCTAGTCTTCTCTCTTTGAGTTAACACTGGGCTATTCCCCTAGTCTTCTCTTTTGAGTTAACACTGGGCTATTCCCCTAGTCTTCTCTCTTTGAGTTAACACTGGGCTATTCCCCATAGTCTTCTCTCTTTGAGTTAACACTGGGCTATTCCCCTAGTCTTCTCTTTTGAGTTAACACTGGGCTATTCCCCCTAGTCTTCTCTTTTGAGTTAACACTGGGCTATTCCCCTAGTCTTCTCTTTTGAGTTAACACTGGGCTATTCCCCTAGTCTTCTCTAGTCTTCTCTTTTGAGTTAACACTGGGCTATTCCCCTAGTCTTCTCTTTTGAGTTAACACTGGGCTATTCTAGTCCCTTTTGAGTCTTCTCTTTTTGAGTTAACACTGGGCTATTCCCCTAGTCTTCTCTTTTTTGAGTTAACACTGGGCTATTCCCCTAGTCTTCTCTTTTGAGTTAACACTGGGCTATTCCCCTAGTCTTCTCTTTTTGAGTTAACACTCTATTCCCCTAGTCTCTTTTTGAGTTAACACTGGGCTATTCCCCTAGTCTTCTCTTTTTGAGTTAACACTGGGCTATTCCCCTAGTCTTCTCTTTTGAGTTAACACTGGGCTATTCCCCTAGTCTTCTCTTTTGAGTTAACACTGGGCTATTCCCCTAGTCTTCTCTTTTTGAGTTAACACTGGGCTATTCCCCTAGTCTTCTCTTTTGAGTTAACACTGGGCTATTCCCCTAGTCTTCTCTTTTTGAGTTAACACTGGGCTATTCCCCTAGTCTTCTCTTTTGAGTTAACACTGGGCTATTCCCATAGTCTTCTCTTTTGAGTTTTGGCTATTCCCGATAGTCTTCTTTTTGAGTTAACACTGGACTATTCCCCATAGTCTTCTCTTTTTGAGTTAACACTTGGCTATTCCCCTAGTCTTCTCTTTTTGAGTTAACACTTGGCTATTCCCGATAGTCTTCTCTTTTGAGTTAACACTGGACTATTCCCCTAGTCTTCTCTTTTGAGTTAACACTGGGCTGTTCCCCATAGTCTTCTCTTTTTGAGTTAACACTGGGCTATTGGGGTGGCAGGGTAGCCTAGTGGTTAGAGCATTGGACTAGTAACCGGAAGGTTGCAAGTTCAAACCCCTGAGCTGACAAGGTACAAATCTGTCATTCTACCCCTGAACAGGCAGTTAACCCACTGTTCTTAGGCCGTCATTGAAAATAAGAATTTGTTCTTAACTGACTTGCGTAGTTAAATAAAGGTAAAATAAAAATGTCCTTCCAGTCTTCTCTTTTGAGTTAACACTGGGCTATCCCCCTAGTCTTCTCTCTTTGAGTTAACACTGGGCTATCCCCCTAGTCTTCTCTTTTTGAGTTAACACTGGGCTATTCCCCCTAGTCTTCTCTTTTTGAGTTAACACTGGGCTATCCCCCTAGTCTTCTCTTTTTGAGTTAACACTGGGCTATCCCCCTAGTCTTCTCTCTTTGAGTTAACACTGGGCTATTCCTTCAGTCTTCTCTTTTAACATTTAACCTTTATTTAACTAGGCATTGAATTGAATTGAATTTATTTTGGGCAATAGAAATATACAACAAAATGCACAATGTGGACCCAGAGGATATCACTTTATCACTAAGAGGATATCACTTATCACCCAGAGGATATCACTTATCGCCCAGAGGATATCACTTATCGCCCAGAGGATATCACTTATCACCCAGAGGATATCACTTATCACCCAGCAGATATCACTTATCGCCCAGAGGATATCACTTATCACCCAGAGGATATCACTTATCAGCCAGAGGATATCACTTATCACCCAGAGAATATCACTTATCACCCAGAGGATATCACTTATCACCCAGAGGATATCACTTATCACCCAGAGGATATCACTTATCACCCAGAGGATATCACGCTTATTTCCAAAGTGGTCCTTGATGGTAAAAACAATAACACATAATGATTAAAAGACAAGACAAAATTACAAACAACCATAAATACATTCATTTATATTGACATCCTTAAAAGTGGCACTATTCGCTGCACTTCTCCCTAACTGTAAAAATCAACCATATTCATTTCACATTAAAATAATCTGTTAATTGCACATCATACCGATCCTTCAAATCAATACATCCGACCAGCAGTAAGGGGCGCAAGGGTCAGTGGAGTGGTTTCCCTTACTTAGACAACCTTGTCCAAATGAAAAACTTTATCTGATTTTTAAAGCTATTTTAACTTTTTATTTGTTTGGTCTCCAAGGGAAGGCTATTCCATAGACAAAATGCCTGTATGGAAAAACGTGCCCCTCGCATGACCCTCGCATGACCCTCGCATGACCTGCATTCTCGTTTTCAGCTTTTTTTGTTAGCCCACTACACCAAGCAGAGCAGGCCTAATCAAAATGACACTGAATCAAGGTTGAGAGAAGCAGTTTCTTAATTAACTTCTAAAATATCTAGTGATACGATATAAAAACGTCTATTTGTTTGCCATTTTAGAAAGAATTTTAACAGTAATCAGGTCTCCAGAAAGGGATCTTGGGACACACCAAGATAAGATACACTTGTTTTAGATTCAATCTCCTTGCCTGCACATTTTACCGTTATCTTAACAGCCCTAAGCAATCTACGTTTTGTTCCAAACAAAATTGATTGAGTTTTTCTCAAATGTAGTGACAATTTGTTGTCAGACAACCAATCTCTAATCAAATGCATTTCCTTACTCAGGGTCTCCTCTATGTAAACTGTATCCTTCCCTGATACCAGTATGGCTGAATCATCAGTATAAAGCAAGAGTTGACACTTTACTGTACCTGGCATATCATTAATGTGTATAAGAAATAAGAGAGGTCCTAAAATGGATCCCTGTGGTACTCCACGGGATATTTCTTTGGCCTCTGACAGAACATCACCAGCATTACATACTTGTGTTCTGTTGGTCAGATTAGACCCAAACCAATTCACTGCTATATCGTTTAGACCCATGTATTTCAGTTTCATCGGGGGAATATCATTGGTTCACAGTGTCAACAGCTTTCTACAAGTCTAACATGACCATACCTGTATAGTTCCCCTTTCTCACTTTCCTGCTTAATGTGGTCAAAAAGGTGGATGAGTCGAGTATCAGTGGAATGAGCTGTTCTAAAGCCAGACTGGAGTTCTTAAAGAAGTTTGGTGCTCGAGAAGGTATCCCTCAAGTTGATTTAAAAAAAAAAACCTCTCAACAACTTTGGATGAGGTGCTGAGGATCAACACAGGTTTGTAGTTTCCTACGTTTGTTTTACTGCTCTTCTCGTGGAGCGGAACCACCCGGGCTGTTCTGAGATCATTGGGTAACGTACCAATAGGAAGTCTTACACTATGCGTTATCATTTTAGCAGTTTAAAAAAAAAAATCCAGAGTTTACGAGGCCGATGTAAACTGTCATTAATGATGTCCACATAATGTAAGGACTTGGTCTTATTCATTTTCTATCTTGCCTGGTTTCTACAGTTAATATAACCGTCATCATCTTGTTGTAGATTGTGTCCTTCTGAATCTGACCAGGTAGTGATCCCCTTTTTCCTTACGAGGTCTGAGATCTCGGGAAGTGATCCATTTCCCTGACCGCTGTTTGATTCTGAATGTGTTTCATCGTAACCTGAGAGTCGAGTGCAGACAGAAACAGATCTTTAAACAAAGATACCAAGCTTGATCAACATCATCACAGTTTAGTACATGAGATCAATACAAAGATACCAAGGACCTCTACGAAACGTTATTTGTAGTATTATTTCATAGACAGGACCTTCATGTATGTATTACCTGGCTCTAGTAGTAGTTTGGATGTCTTACGGGTACAGCAGGTTACCATTGTCACACCCTGGCCATAGAGAGGCTTTTATTCTCTATTTTGGTTAGGCCAGGGTGTGACTAGGGTGGGCATTCTATGTTCAGTTTCTATGTTTTGTATTTCTTTGTTGTTTGGCCCTGGTGTGGTTCTCAATCAGAGGCAGCTGTCTATCGTTGTCTCTGATTCAGAACCATACTTAGGTAGCTTTTCCCACTTGGGTTTTGTGGGTCTGCACCAGATAGAACTGTTTTGTTTGTGTCACGTTTGTAGCCTAGTGGTTAGCGCGTTGGACTAGTAACCAAAAGGTTGCAAATTCAAATCCCTGAGCTGACAAGGTACAAATCTGTTGTTCTGCCCCTGAACAGGCAGTTAACCCACTGTTCCTAGGCCGTCATTGAAAATAAGAATTTGTTCTTAACTGACTTGCCTAGTCAAATAAAGGTAAAATTAAAACAATTAAAAAATGTAATTACTGTCAATACACACCTGGGTTGGCTCAACGATCAGTTGTTTTTGTCCAAATAACTGATGAATGTTATAATTATACAGGGCATTCACTGGTGTACTTCTCAGGGGGTGATAACTGCACATCTGTATTACAAATCACCAAGCTGAATTCATTCCCTATCAGCAAATACATTGTTGATCACAGCGATCACAGGCTCTGTGCGTTCACATGAATAAAATGACGTCCTGTCCGATTGCAACAGTCAAACATGTCATTTTCTGTACCCACTACTGATAAGTAAATCTTTTCAGGGGAGGGGGTGAGAGAGGACTATCTCATCTAGATTACACTCATCGTCCCTGCTTGTGTCCAGCATCCCAATGTTTGGCACCACATTTAAACAGCAAACATGGCAAACAAGCGAAGAGCCACTTTGAGACTTGACAGCTTCATCACATGACAAGGGGTTGATTTGCTTTGTGATGTTTGGACCAGGACAGGATGTGTACAACGCTTCATCACAGAGCAGCAGGCTGAAGGTACAGCTTCATCATATGACAAGGGGTTGATTTGCTTTGTGATGTTTGGACCAGGACAGGATGTGTACAACGCCACAGAGCAGCAGGCTGAAGGTACAGCTTCATCACATGACAAGGGGTTGATTTGCTTTGTGATGTTTGGACCAGGACAGGATGTGTACAACGCCACAGAGCAGCAGGCTGAAGGTACAGCTTCATCACATGACAAGGGGTTGATTTGCTTTGTGATGTTTGGACCAGGACAGGATGTGTACAACGCCACAGAGCAGCAGGCTGAAGGTACAGCTTCATCATATGACAAGGGGTTGATTTGCTTTGTGATGTTTGGACCAGGACAGGATGTGTACAACGCCACAGAGCAGCAGGCTGAAGGTACAGCTTCATCATATGACAAGGGGTTGATTGCTTTGTGATGTTTGGACCAGGACAGGATGTGTACAACGCCACAGAGCAGCAGGCTGAAGGTACAGCTTCATCATATGACAAGGGGTTGATTGCTTTGTGATGTTTGGACCAGGACAGGATGTGTACAACGCCACAGAGCAGCAGGCTGAAGGTAAAGCTTCATCACAGGGGTTGATTTGCTGATTTTTGTGAGACCAGGCTGAAGGTACAGGCTTCATCATATGACAAGGGTTGATTGCTTTGTGATGTTTGGACCAGGACAGGATGTGTACAACGCCACAGAGCAGCAGGCTGAAGGTACAGCTTCATCATATGACAAGGGGTTGATTGCTTTGTGATGTTTGGACCAGGACAGGATGTGTACAACGCCACAGAGCAGCAGGCTGAAGGTAAACAAGCACCTTGTCGTCGGGAGTTAACACCGGTCTCAGCGGCGCTGAGGCGTTTCCTGTGTACCTTCCCCGAGCGGCTCAGCTGTCCCCGTAGGAAAGGTGATATCAGGGCCCGGTAAAAGTTGTTCATGGCCGAAGTTCACAATATGAAAGGGGAGATTTCCATCCACGTCTTCCAGGGTGGAACGGGAGTTTGGGATCATCGCCATGTTTGAATTGTAGGATAAATCACAAACGCCAAAAGCAAAACTTCTGGCTAAAGCCATAATAGTATTGTGTGATGCAATATATACAAACAATACCGATATACAACCAAACAATTTTCTCACGATCACGTATATATCCTACCAACAGGATATTAAAACTGTAATATCTTATGTTTCACCGAGTCGTGATACATTCAGCTTTTATCGTATATATCCTACCAACAGGATATTAAAAACTGTAATATCTTATGTTTCACCGAGTCGTGATACATTCAGCTTTTATCGTATATATCCTACCAACAGGATATTAAAAACTGTAATATCTTATGTTTCACCGAGTCGTGATACATTCAGCTTTTATCGTATATATCCTACCAACAGGATATTAAAAACTGTAATATCTTATGTTTCACCGAGTCGTGATACATTCAGCTTTTATCGTATATATCCTACCAACAGGATATTAAAAACCTGTAATATCTTATGTTTCACCGAGTCGTGATACATTCAGCTTTTATCGTATATATCCTACCAACAGGATATTAAAAACTGTAATATCTTATGTTTCACCGAGTCGTGATACATTCAGCTTTTATCGTATATATCCTACCAACAGGATATTAAAAACTGTAATATCTTATGTTTCACCGAGTCGTGATACATTCAGCTTTTATCGTATATATCCTACCAACAGGATATTAAAAACTGTAATATCTTATGTTTCACCGAAAGTCGTGATACATTCAGCTTTTATCGTATATATCCTACCAACAGGATATTAAAAACTGTAATATCTTATGTTTCACCGAGTCGTGATACATTCAGCTTTTATCGTATATATCCTACCAACAGGATATTAAAACCTGTAATATCTTGTGTTTCACCGAGTCGTGATACATTCAGCTTTTATCGTATATATCCTACCAACAGGATATTAAAAACTGTAATATCTTATGTTTCACCGAGTCGTGATACATTCAGCTTTTATCGTATATATCCTACCAACAGGATATTAAAACCTGAAATATCTTGTGTTTCACAGAGTCGTGATACATTCAGCTTTTATCGTATATATCCTACCAACAGGATATTAAAAACTGTAATATCTTATGTTTCACCGAGTCGTGATACATTCAGCTTTTATCGTATATATCCTACCAACAGGATATTAAAAACTGTAATATCTTATGTTTCACCGAGTCGTGATACATTCAGCTTTTCAACCACTAGTTATGTTTCTTGGCCCAACAGTGCACTAGGTGTCCCTGCAGAGCATACCAACAGTGCACTAGGTGTCCCTGCAGAGCATACCAACAGTGCACTAGGTGTCCCTGCAGAGCATACCAACAGTGCACTAGGTGTCCCTGCAGAGCATACCAACAGTGCACTCTCATTGACAGTCAGTTAAGAACAAATTCTAATTTACAATGACGGCGTACACCAGCCAAACACGGACGATGCTAGGCCAGTTGTGCGCCGCCTTATGGGACTTACGTCCGGATGTGATACAGCCTGGATTCGAACCAGGGACTGTAGACCGCTGCTCCACTCGGGGGCCCAAAACACTTGGTAATTTCCCCATTAGTCTTCTCTTTTTGAGTTCAGCTGTAGGTTCTTTGCCCAATGCTTTTCCATCCCTCCCTGCATCCCTCTCTCTCCCCCCCTTCGTTCTCATCCCCTACTCTCCCTCATCCCCCAATCTTCCCTCTCTCCCTCTTCTCCTCTCTCTCCCTCCCTCCCTCTCCCCTTCCCCCCTTCCCCTCCTTATCCCCCCATCTCTCTCCCCTTCCCTCCCTCCCCCTATCCCCTCGGCTATCAGCAGGCTCTGAGGACTATGTTAAATCCCAGTGTTGTGTAGAGAGTAACAGATGAGGTCTGGCCTGCTCTGCTGCTCTGCTGCTCTGAGCTCGGGGATACCTGATAGATTCTGCCCAACTAACCATCACCGCCCCCCAGCCTCAGTCCCATAACACACACACTGATGGAAATACAAAACACACACACTGATGGAAATACAAACACACACACACACACACACACACACACACACACACACACACACACACACACTGATGGAAATACAAACACATACATACAAAGAAAGAAAAGACTTCACAGGCCGTTAACTTTACAACACCAGCTTTTTCCCTGTGTTGTTTCTCTACACTTTCTCTACACTTAAAGCTACTGAGGTGTCATGGTGTGTGTGTGTGTGTGTGTGTGTGTGTGTGTGTGTGTGTGTCTTCTTGTCAGGCTGAGTGAGCAGCAGGCGACACACCTTCCAAGGCTTTAGCTTGTTGTGTTGCTGCCATGTTGTTGACATGTTGTGTTGTCATGTTGTGATGCTACCATGTTGTTGACATGTTGCGTTGCTACTGTGTTGTTGACATGTTTGTTGCCAATTTTCTAATGTTGTGTTGCTACCATGTTGCTGACATGTTGTGTTGCCCTGTTGTTGTCATGTTGTGCTGCTAACATGTTGTTGTCATGTTGACTGCTGCCATGTTTGTTAGAACAAATTCATGTTGTGTTGCTACCATGTTGTTGACATGTTGTGTTGCTATGTTGCCATGTTGTTGCCGCCATGTTGTGACATGTTGTGTGCTACCATGTTGCTGACATGTTGTGTTGCTACCAGGGACATGTTGTGCTGCTACCATGTTGTTGCCCAATTGTTTGTAATTTCCCCATGTTGTCTTCTCTTTTTGAGTTCAGTGTTGTTGTCATGTTGTTTGCTACCAATGTCATGTTTGGTGCTCCATGTTGTTCCCTGTTGTCTGCCCCATGTTGTTATCATTTGTACTCTCCCTGTTCCCCATGTTGTGTTGCTACCATGTTGTTGTCATGTTGTCTGCTCCATGTTGTGTCCTGTCCCCTTCCCCCATGTTGTCCCCATGTTGTTTCCTCCATGTTGTTGACATGTTGTGTTGCTCCATGTTGTTGTCATGTTGTGATGCCCCTGTTGTTATCATGCAGTTGCTTCCATGTTGGACTATGTTGTGTTGCTACCATGTTGTTGACATGTTGTGTTGTAACCATGTTGTCTGTCCTGTTCTGCTGCTTCCATGTTGTTGAGCTTGTTGTGTTGCTACCATGTTGTTGACTTGTTGTGTTGCTACCATGTTGATGTCATGTTGTGTTGCCCCCATGTTGATGTCAGTGTGTTGCACACCATGTTGGAAATACAAAACACTACCATGTTGTTGACAATGTTGTGTTGCTACCATGTTGTTACCATGTTGTGTTGCTACATGTTGATTTTTCATGTTGTGTTGCTACCATGTTGTTGACATGTTGTGTTGCTACCAAACACATACATACATGTTGTTGACTTGCTTCTACCATGTTGTTAACTTGTTGTGTTGCACCATGTTGTTAACTGTGTTGTTTGCTACCATGTTGTTGACATGTTGTGTTGCTACCATGTTGTGTCATGTTGTGTTGCTACCATGTTGTTGACATGTTGTGTTGCTACCATGTTGTGTCATGTTGTGTTGCTTCCATGTTGTTAAGTTGTTGTGGTGCTACCATGTTGTTGTGTTGTGTTGCTACCATGTTGTCAGGCTGTTGTGTTGCTACCATGTTGTTGACTTGTTGTGTTGCTTCCATGTTTTGACTTGTTGTGTTGCTGCCATGTTGTTGACATGTTGTGTGCTACCATTTTGTGTTGCTGCCATGTTGTTGACATGTTGTGTTGTCATGTTGTTGACATGTTCTGTTGCTACCATGTTGTTGACATGTTGTGTTGCTACCATGTTGTTGACATGTTGTGTTGCTACCATGTTTTGACATGTTGTGTTGCTACCATGTTGGTGACATGTTGTGTTGCTTCCATGTTGTTGACATGTTGTGGTGCTACCATGTTGTTGACATGTTGTGTTGCTACCATGTTGTTGACTTGTTGTGTTGCTACCATGTTGTTGACTTGTTGTGTTGCTACCATGTTGTTGACATGTTGTGTTGCTACCATGTTGTTGACATGTTGTGTTGCTACCATGTTGTTGACTTGTCGTGTTGCTACCATGTTGTTGACTTGTTGTGTTGCTACCATGTTGTTGACTTGTTGTGTTGCTACCATGTTGATGTCATGTTGTGTTGCTACCATGTTGTTGACATGTTGTGTTGCTACCATGTTGTTGACTTGTTGTGTTGCTACCATGTTGTTGACATGTTGTGTTGCTACCATGTTGTTGACTTGTTGTGTTGCTACCATGTTGTTGACATGTTGTGTTGCTACCATGTTGTTGATGTTGTGTTGCTATGTTGTTATATTTTGCTACCATGTTGTTGACTTGTTGTGTTGCTACCATGTTGTTGACTTGTTGTGTTGCTACCATGTTGTTGACATGTTGTGTTGCTACCATGTTGATGTCCTATATATATATTTTTCATGTTGTTGACTTGTTGTGTTGCTACCATGTTGTTGACTTGTTGTGTTGCTACCATGTTGTTGACATGTTGTGTTGCTACCATGTTGTTGACATGTTGTGTTGCTACCATGTTGTTGTCATGTTGTGTTGCTACCATGTTGTTGTCATGTTGTGTTGCTACCATGTTGTTGACATGTTGTGTTGCTACCATGTTGTTGACTTGTTGTGTTGCTACCATGTTGATGTCATGTTGTGTTGCTACCATGTTGTTGACATGTTGTGTTGCTACCATGTTGTTGACTTGTTGTGTTGCTACCATGTTGTTGACTTGTCGTGTTGCTACCATGTTGATGTCATGTTGTGTTGCTACCATGTTGTTGACTTGTTGTGTTGCTACCATGTTGTTGACTTGTTGTGTTGCTACCATGTTGTTGACTTGTTGTGTTGCTACCATGTTGTTGACTTGTCGTGTTGCTACCATGTTGTTGACTTGTTGTGTTGCTACCATGTTGTTGACTTGTCGTGTTGCTACCATGTTGTTGACTTGTTGTGTTGCTACCATGTTGTTGACTTGTTGTGTTGCTACCATGTTGTTGACTTGTCGTGTTGCTACCATGTTGTTGACTTGTCGTGTTGCTACCATGTTGTTGACTTGTTGTGTTGCTACCATGTTGTTGACTTGTCGTGTTGCTACCATGTTGTTGACTTGTTGTGTTGCTACCATGTTGTTGACTTGTCGTGTTGCTACCATGTTGTTGACTTGTCGTGTTGCTACCATGTTGTTGACTTGTCGTGTTGCTACCATGTTGTTGACTTGTCGTGTTGCTACCATGTTGTTGACTTGTCGTGTTGCTACCATGTTGTTGACTTGTCGTGTTGCTACCATGTTGTTGACTTGTTGTGTTGCTACCATGTTGTTGACTTGTCGTGTTGCTACCATGTTGTTGACTTGTCGTGTTGCTACCATGTTGTTGACTTGTTGTGTTGCTACCATGTTGTTGACATGTCGTGTTGCTACCATGTTGTTGTCCTATATTTTTATTGCATTTATTTTTATTTTTAATCCCAGCCTCTGTCCCCTGCAGGGGGCCTTTAGCTTTTTGGTAGACCGTCATTGTAAATAAGAATTTGTTCTTAACTGACTTGCCTAGTTGAATAAAGGTTGAATAAAGGTTGAATAAAGGTTAAATGGACGGAAAAGAAAAACACAACAGACTTTGATGTCACTCAGCTCCCTCTGTGATGTCAGAGCAGGATTTAACCTGGTTCTCTCTCCTCTGTCTCTCCTGTCTGGTCCACAGAGGACACAGTGATATTATTCACACAACCATCATACTTGACCTTCTATATATCTTAAAGCCATACATTCAGAATGACCTTAAGGAAGGGTTGTGGCCCAAATGGTCCCTTATTCCCTGTATAGTGGGTCCCTGCCTAGGGGCCCTGGTGAAAATTAGTGCACTATACAGGGACATACCCTGAGGAGGCTATAGCTGGACATTTGTCACTCTCAGAACCAGTCTATTTTAAGCTCAAACAGAAAGAGCCAGAGACTAAAATAACTGTGAGGTTTGACATAGAGAGAGAGACAAAACCACCCTGGAGAAAGGAGGCCATCCTAACACAGGATTAAATGATAACTCACACAGAGAGGATAGAGAGAGAGAGAGAGAGAGAGAGAGAGAGAGAGAGAGAGAGAGAGAGAGAGAGAATAAGGAAGGAGGAAGAGGGAGAGAGAGAGAATAAGGAAGGAGGAAGAGGGAGAGAGCGAGAATAAGGAAGGAGGAGAGAGAGAGCGAGAGAGAAGAAAGGAAGAGAGAGAGAGAATAAGGAAGGAGGAAGAGAGTGAGAGAAGGAGAGAGTTCAGAGTAGACAAGACACTTTGTGAGGGATAAGACACTATAGTCTGTGAGGGATATCTTCAATGGTTCTTTCTTCCTGAGCTCTATAGTCTAGAGGATGAGACACTGTGAGGGATATCTTCAATGGTTCTTTCTTCCCTGAGCTCTATAGTCTAGAGGATGAGACACTGTGAGGGATATCTTCAATGGTTCTTTCTTCCCTGAGCTCTATAGTCTAGAGGATGAGACACTGTGAGGGATATCTTCAATGGTTCTTTCTTCCTTTCTAGTCTAGAGGATGAGACCTGAGGGATATCTTCAATGGCTTCTATAGTCTAGAGGATGAGAGCTCTGTGAGGGATATCTTCAATGGTTCTTTCTTGTCTGAGCTCTGTAGTCTAGAGGATGAGACTCCAAGCCAGTTCCACTGCTTTTTATTATTATTCCCCTCTAATCAGGGACTGATTTAGACCTGGGACATCAGGTTCCCCTCTAATCAGGGACTGATTTAGACCTGGGACATCAGGTTCCCCTCTAATCAGGGACTGATTTAGACCTGGGACCTCTAATCAGGGACTGATTTAGACCTGGGACATCAGGTTCCCCTCTAATCAGGGACTGATTTAGACCTGGGACACCAGGTTCCCCTCTAATCAGGGACTGATTTAGACCTGGGACATCAGGTTCCCCTCTAATCAGGGACTGATTTAGACCTGGGACATCAGGTTCCCATCTAATCAGGGACTGATTTAGACCTGGGACATCAGGTTCCCCTCTAATCAGGGACTGATTTAGACCTGGGACATCAGGTTCCCATCTAATCAGGGACTGATTTAGACCTGGGACACCAGGTTCCCCTCTAATCAGGGACTGATTTAGACCTGGGACACCAGGTTCCCCTCTAATCAGGGACTGATTTAGACCTGGGACATCAGGTTCCCCTCTAATCAGGGACTGATTTAGACCTGGGACACCAGGTTCCCCTCTAATCAGGGACTGATTTAGACCTGGGACATCAGGTTCCCCTCTAATCAGGGACTGATTTAGACCTGGGACACCAGGTTCCCCTCTAATCAGGGACTGATTTAGACCTGGGACACCAGGTTCCCCTCTAATCAGGGACTGATTTAGACCTTCCCCTCTAATCAGGGACTGATTTAGACCTGGGACACCAGGTTCCCCTCTAATCAGGGACTGATTTAGACCTGGGACACCAGGACATCAGGGGTTAGACCCCCAGGTTCCCCTAATCAGGGACTGATTTAGACCTGGGACACAGGTTCCCCTCAGGGACTGATTTTCCCCTCTAATCAGGGACTGATTTAGACCTGGGACACCAGGTTCCCCTCTAATCAGGGACTGATTTAGACCTGGGACACCACTAATCAGGGGATTTAGACCCCCAGGTTCCCTCTAATCAGGGACTGATTTAGACCTGGGACACCAGGTTCCCCCTAATCAGGGACTGATTTAGACCTGGGACCAGGTTACCATCTAATCAGGGACTGATTTAGACCTGGTATACCAGGTTACCATCTAATCAGGGACACCAGGTTGCCCTCTAATCAGGGACTGATTTAGACAGAGGACACCCCTCTAATTAGGGACTGATTTAGACCTGGGACACCAGGTTTCCCTCTAATCAGGGACTGATTTAGACCTGGGACACCAGGTTCCCCTCTAATCAGGGACTAATTTAGACCTGGGACACCAGGTTCCCCTCTAATCAGGGACTGATTTAGACCTAGGACATCAGGTTCCCCTCTAATCAGGGACTGATTTAGACCTGGGATACCAGGTTCCCCTCTAATATCAGGGACTGATTTAGTCGTGGGACACCAGGTTCCCCTCTAATCAGGGACTGATTTAGATGTGGGACACCAGGTGGGTGCAATTAATGATCAAGCAGAACAGAAAACCAGCTGGTTTAGGACCTGGTAGGGTCAGAGTTGAATTGTTAGATTTGACATTCTTATTTAAATCATTATTCTGTGTCTTTGTCCTTTGTGGTAAAACTGTTTCCATGGCTACACACCTCCTCTAAGCTTCGATAGGAGATGAAGCGGACACATGGGATGGATCAGAGGGACACAATAGGACACATGGGATGGATCAGAGGGACACAATAGGACACATGGGATGGATCACAGGGACACAATAGGACACATGGGATGGATCACAGGGACACAATAGGACACATGGGATGGATCACAGGGACACAATAGGACACATGGGATGGATCACAGGGACACAATAGGACACATGGGATGGATCACAGGGACACATGGGATGGATCACAGGGACACAACAGGACACATGGGATGGATCACAGGGACACAATAGGACACATGGGATGGATCAGAGGGACACATGGGATGGATCACAGGGACACAATAGGACACATGGGATGGACCACAGGGACACAACAGGACACATGGGATGGATCACGGGGACACAATAGGACACATGGCCCCGAGGTGCCTCGTCTGGTCCATACAGGGAACTGTTAGACTCCAGCCAGTCCTATAAACACACACTGAGGTGTCTGGTCCATACAGGGAACTGTTAGACTCCAGCCAGTCCTATAAACACACACTGAGGTGTCTGGTCCATACAGGGAACTGTTAGACTAGAGGTGTCTGGTCCTACAGGGAACTGTTAGACCAGTCCAGTCCTATAAACACACACTGAGGTGTCTGGTCCATACAGGGAACTGTTAGACTAGACCGGCCAGTCCTATAAACACACACTGAGGTGCCTCGTCTGGTCCATACAGGGAACTGTTAGACTCCGGCCAGTCCTATAAACACACACTGAGGTGCCTCGTCTGGTCCATACAGGGAACTGTTAGACTCCGGCCAGTCCTATAAACACACACTGAGGTGTCTGGTCCATACAGGGAACTGTTAGACTCCGGCCAGTCCTATAAACACACACTGAGGTGCCTCGTCTGGTCCATACAGGGAACTGTTAGACTCCAGCCAGTCCTATAAACACACACTGAGGTGTCTGGTCCATACAGGGAACTGTTAGACTCCAGCCAGTCCTATAAACACACACTGAGGTGTCTGGTCCATACAGGGAACTGTTAGACTCCGGCCAGTCCTATAAACACACACTGAGGTGTCTGGTCCATACAGGGAACTGTTAGACTCCAGCCAGTCCTATAAACACACACTGAGGTGCCTCGTCTGGTCCATACAGGGAACTGTTAGACTCCAGCCAGTCCTATAAACACACACTGAGGTGCCTCGTCTGGTCCATACAGGGAACTGTTAGACTCCGGCCAGTCCTATAAACACACACTGAGGTGCCTATAAACACACACTGAGGTGTCTGGTCCATACAGGGAACTGTTAGACTCCAGCCAGTCCTATAAACACACACTGAGGTGTCTGGTCCATACAGGGAACTGTTAGACTCCAGCCAGTCCTATAAACACACACTGAGGTGCCTCGTCTGGTCCATACAGGGAACTGTTAGACTCCAGCCAGTCCTATAAACACACACTGAGGTGTCTGGTCCATACAGGGAACTGTTAGACTCCAGCCAGTCCTATAAACACACACTGAGGTGTCTGGTCCATACAGGGAACTGTTAGACTCCAGCCAGTCCTATAAACACACACTGAGGTGTCTGGTCCATACAGGGAACTGTTAGACTCCAGCCAGTCCTATAAACACACACTGAGGTGCCTCGTCTGGTCCATACAGGGAACTGTTAGACTCCAGCCAGTCCTATAAACACACACTGAGGTGTCCTATAAACACACACTGAGGTGTCTGGTCCATACAGGGAACTGTTAGACTCCAGCCAGTCCTATAAACACACACTGAGGTGCCTGTCTGGTCCATACAGGGAACTGTTAGACTCCAGCCAGTCCTATAAACACACACTGAGGTGTCTGGTCCATACAGGGAACTGTTAGACTCCAGCCAGTCCTATAAACACACACTGAGGTGTCTGGTCCATACAGGGAACTGTTAGACTCCAGCCAGTCCTATAAACACACACTGAGGTGCCTCGTCTGGTCCATACAGGGAACTGTTAGACTCCAGCCAGTCCTATAAACACACACTGAGGTGTCTGGTCCATACAGGGAACTGTTAGACTCCAGCCAGTCCTATAAACACACACTGAGGTGTCTGGTCCATACAGGGAACTGTTAGACTCCGGCCAGTCCTATAAACACACACTGAGGTGTCTGGTCCATACAGGGAACTGTTAGACTCCAGCCAGTCCTATAAACACACACTGAGGTGTCTCGTCTGGTCCATACAGGGAACTGTTAGACTCCAGCCAGTCCTATAAACACACACTGAGGTGTCTGGTCCATACAGGGAACTGTTAGACTCCAGCCAGTCCTATAAACACACACTGAGGTGTCTGGTCCATACAGGGAACTGTTAGACTCCAGCCAGTCCTATAAACACACACTGAGGTGCCTAAACACACACTGAGGTCTGGTCCATACAGGGAACTGTTAGACTCCAGCCAGTCCTATAAACACACACTGAGGTGTCTGGTCCATACAGGGAACTGTTAGACTCCGGCCAGTCCTATAAACACACACTGAGGTGTCTGGTCCATACAGGGAACTGTTAGACTCCAGCCAGTCCTATAAACACACACTGAGGTGTCTCGTCTGGTCCATACAGGGAACTGTTAGACTCCAGCCAGTCCTATAAACACACACTGAGGTGCAGGGAACTGTTAGACTCCGGCCAGTCGTCCAGTCCTGGAGGTGTCTGGTCCATACAGGGAACTGTTAGACTCCAGCCAGTCCATAAACACACACTGGAACTGTTAGAACTGTTAGACTCCGGCCAGTCCTATAAACACACACTGAGGTGCCTCGTCTGGTCCATACAGGGAACTGTTAGACTCCAGCCAGTCCTATAAACACACACTGAGGTGTCTGGTCCATACAGGGAACTGTTAGACTCCAGCCAGTCCTATAAACACACACTGAGGTGTCTGGTCCATACAGGGAACTGTTAGACTCCAGCCAGTCCTATAAACACACACTGAGGTGTCTGGTCCATACAGGGAACTGTTAGACTCCAGCCAGTCCTATAAACACACACTGAGTGTGTCTGGTCCATACAGGGAACTGTTAGACTCCAGCCAGTCCTATAAACACACACTGAGTGTGTCTGGTCCATACAGGGAACTGTTAGACTCCAGCCAGTCCTATAAACACACACTGAGGTGCCTCGTCTGGTCCATACAGGGAACTGTTAGACTCCAGCCAGTCCTATAAACACACACTGAGGTGTCTGGTCCATACAGGGAACTGTTAGACTCCGGCCAGTCCTATAAACACACAC
The DNA here is from genome assembly GCF_034236695.1 of Oncorhynchus nerka. Taxonomy (NCBI): domain Eukaryota; kingdom Metazoa; phylum Chordata; class Actinopteri; order Salmoniformes; family Salmonidae; genus Oncorhynchus; species Oncorhynchus nerka. The sequence goes on from NW_027040357.1 coordinate 142,157, forward strand.
TGAGGTGTCTGGTCCATACAGGGAACTGTTAGACTCCAGCCAGTCCTATAAACAACACACTGGTCCATGAACTGTTAGACTCCAGCCAGTCCTATAAACACACACTGAGGTGCCTCGTCTGGTCCATACAGGTCCATACAGGGAACTGTTAGACTCCAGCCAGTCCTATAAACACACACTGAGGTGTCTGGTCCATACAGGGAACTGTTAGACTCCAGCCAGTCCTATAAACACACACTGAGGTGTCTGGTCCATACAGGGAACTGTTAGACTCCAGCCAGTCCTATAAACACACACTGAGGTGTCTGGTCCATACAGGGAACTGTTAGACTCCAGCCAGTCCTATAAACACACACTGAGGTGCCTCGTCTGGTCCATACAGGGAACTGTTAGACTCCAGCCAGTCCTATAAACACACACTGAGTGTGTCCTGTCTGGTCCATACAGGGAACTGTTAGACTCCAGCCAGTCCTATAAACACACACTGAGGTGTGTCTGGTCCATACAGGGAACTGTTAGACTCCGGCCAGTCCTATAAACACACACTGAGGTGTCTGGTCCATACAGGGAACTGTTAGACTCCAGCCAGTCCTATAAACACACACTGAGGTGCCTCGTCTGGTCCATACAGGGAACTGTTAGACTCCAGCCAGTCCTATAAACACACACTGAGGTGCCTAGACTCCAGCCAGTCCTATAAACACACACTGAGGTGTCTGGTCCATACAGGGAACTGTTAGACTCCAGCCAGTCCTATAAACACACACTGAGGTGTCTGGTCCATACAGGGAACTGTTAGACTCCGGCCAGTCCTATAAACACACACTGAGGTGCCTCGTCTGGTCCATACAGGGAACTGTTAGACTCCAGCCAGTCCTATAAACACACACTGAGGTGTCTGGTCCATACAGGGAACTGTTAGACTCCAGCCAGTCCTATAAACACACACTGAGGTGTCTGGTCCATACAGGGAACTGTTAGACTCCAGCCAGTCCTATAAACACACACTGAGGTGTCTGGTCCATACAGGGAACTGTTAGACTCCAGCCAGTCCTATAAACACACACTGAGGTGTCTGGTCCATACAGGGAACTGTTAGACTCCAGCCAGTCCTATAAACACACACTGAGGTGCCTCGTCTGGTCCATACAGGGAACTGTTAGACTCCAGCCAGTCCTATAAACACACACTGAGGTGTCTTCCATACAGGGAACTGTTACTCCAGCCAGTCCTATAAACACACTGAGGTGCCTAGTCCAGTATCAGGGAACTGTTACGGACATGATGAACTGATAAACTAAAAAAAACTATTTGAAAATAAATGTAGTTGATTGGTTAATGATAAAAGGCCATATTTTCTATCAAGTCACAAAGGGCCTTGTTCACCTCTCATAATGTTGTTACAATTCAAATTGATTGGTTGTTTTGTCTCTCTGCTAAAATGGCCTCCGGACCCTCTGTAAATGAAAATGGTTTATCCTATAAACAACAACGGGTCTGGTCCATACAGGGAACTGTTAGACTCCAGCCAGTTATCACATCTTAAATTGGTCATACAGGTGTCTGGGGAACTTTTACTCAGCCAGTCCCCAAATGCCACCCTATTCCCTAGTTAGACTGCAGTCCTATAAACACCACTATTCTGGTCCATACAGGGTTAGACTGCCACTCCTATAAACACACACTAATTCTGGTCCATAGTCAGTGCACTATTTTTTGTTGTTGTTCAGGGCCCACAGGGTTCTGGTCCAAAACTGTTAGACTGCCAGTCCTATAAACACACACTAGGTAATAGGGTGGCATTTGGTCCATACAGGGAACTTTAACAGCCACATTTATCAGAGTGCTCACACTGAGGCCTTGTCTTCCATACCACTGTTGACCTCCTACTTTGTCCCACCACTAGGTGTCTGGACTCCAGCCAGTCCATAAACACACACGTGTCCATGGTGTCAAAATGCCTGCCCTTCTATTGTAATTACAACAAGCACTGAGATCTTCAGAGGAACAACAACCTTGAGGAATAAAGATGTACCATAATTGCACAAGCCTTCTGTAATTTCCACGCTAAATGTCTTTGTGTGTCATTAGATTATGCCTGACTACCCAGCACAGAGGGAGAACATCATTCTGTTGTTCCCACAACCCCACAAAATAACATCACACAGGCAAACATACATGTACAATTCATGATCATCCACCAAGGACCACTACTGACCAGAGTTAATATCCACTATGGACCATTACTGACCGGAGTTAATATCCACTATGGACCATTACTGACCGGAGTTAATATCCACTATGGACCCCTACTGACCAGAGTTAATATCCACTATGGACCCCTACTGACCAGAGTTAATATCCACTATGGACCACTACTGACCAGAAGTTAATATCCACTATAAACACCACTACTGACCACAGGGAACTGTTAATATCCACTATAAACCACTACTGACCAGAGTTAATATCCACATGGAACTGTTAGACCAGAGTTAAAACACCACTAGGTGTCTGGTCCCCTACTGACCAGCCAGTTAAAATCCACTAGGTGTCTGGACCACTACTGTTGACCAGCCAGTTAATATCCACTATGGACCACTACTGACCAGGGAAGTTAATAGCCACTATGGACCACTACTGACCAGAGTTAATATCCACTATGGACCACTACTGACCAGAGTTAATATCCATTATGGACCCCTACTGACCAGAGTTAATCCCAGGGAGTTAGAATAGATCCACTATGGACCACTACTGACCAGAGTTAATATCCACTATGGACCACTACTGACCAGAGTTAATATCCACTATGGACCACTACTGACCAGAGTTAATATCCACTATGGACCCCTACTGACCAGAGTTAATATCCACTATGGACCACTACTGACCAGAGTTAATATCCACTATGGACCACTACTGACCAGAGTTAATATCCACTATGAACACCTACTGACCAGAGTTAATATCCACTATGGACCCCTACTGACCAGAGTTAATATCCACTATGGACCCCTACTGACCAGAGTTAATATCCACTATGGACCATTACTGACCAGAGTTAATATCCACCACTATGGACCACTACTGACCAGAGTTAATATCCACTATGGACCACTACTGACCAGAGTTAATATCCACTATGGACCACTACTGACCAGAGTTAATATCCACTATGGACCATTACTGACCAGAGTTAATATCCACTATGGACCCCTACTGACCAGAGTTAATATGTTCCCACAACCCCACAAAATAACATCCACTATGGACCACTACTGACCAGAGTTAATATCCACTATGGACCATTACTGACCAGAGTTAATATCCACTATGGACCCCTACTGACCAGAGTTAATATCCACTATGGACCACTACTGACCAGAGTTAATATCCACTATGGACCACTACTGACCAGAGTTAATATCCACTATGGACCCCTACTGACCAGAGTTAATATCCACTATGGACCACTACTGACCAGAGTTAATATCCACCACTATGGACCACTACTGACCAGAGTTAATATCCATTATGGACCACTACTGACCAGAGTTAATATCCACTATGGACCCCTACTGACCAGAGTTAATATCCACTATGGACCACTACTGACCAGAGTTAATATCCACCACTATGGACCACTACTGACCAGAGTTAATATCCACTATGGACCACTACTGACCGGAGTTAATATCCACTATGGACCCCTACTGACCAGAGTTAATATCCACCACTATGGACCCCTACTGACCAGAGTTAATATCCACTATGGACCCCTACTGACCAGAGATAATATCCACTATTGACCACTACTGACCAGAGATAATATCCACTATGGACCCCTACTGACCAGAGATAATATCCACTATGGACCACTACTGACCAGAGATAATATCCACTATGGACCCCTACTGACCAGAGTTAATATCCACTATGGACCCCTACTGACCAGAGATAATATCCACTATGGACCACTACTGACCAGAGTTAATATCCACTATGGACCCCTACTGACCAGAGATAATATCCACCACTATGGACCACTACTGACTAGAGTTAATATCCACTATGGACCACTACTGACCAGAGTTAATATCCACTATGGACCACTACTGACCAGAGATAATATCCACCACTATGGACCCCTACTGACCAGAGTTAATATCCACTATGGACCACTACTGACCAGAGTTAATATCCACTATGGACCACTACTGACCAGAGTTAATATCCACTATGGACCACTACTGACCAGAGTTAATATCCACTATGGACCACTACTGACCAGAGTTAATATCCACTATGGACCCCTACTGACCAGAGTTAATATCCACTATGGACCACTACTGACCAGAGTTAATATCCACTATGGACCACTACTGACCAGAGTTAATATCCACTATGGACCACTACTGACCAGAGTTAATATCCACTATGGACCCCTACTGACCAGAGTTAATATCCACTATGGACCCCTACTGACCAGAGTTAATATCCACTATGGACCCCTACTGACCAGAGTTAATATCCACTATGGACCCCTACTGACCAGAGTTAATATCCACTATGGACCCTACTGACCAGAGTTAATATCCACTATGGACCACTACTGACCAGAGTTAATATCCACTATGGACCACTACTGACCAGAGTTAATATCCACTATGGACCACTACTGACCAGAGTTAATATCCACTATGGACCACTACTGACCAGAGTTAATATCCACTATGGACCCCTACTGACCAGAGTTAATATCCACTATGGACCACTACTGACCAGAGTTAATATCCACTATGGACCCTACTGACCAGAGATAATATCCACCACTATGGACCCCTACTGACCAGAGTTAATATCCACTATGGACCACTACTGACCAGAGTTAATATCCACTATGGACCACTACTGACCAGAGTTAATATCCACTATGGACCACTACTGACCAGAGTTAATATCCACTATGGACCACTACTGACCAGAGTTAATATCCACTATGGACCACTACTGACCAGAGATAATATATCCACTATGGACCACTACTGACCAGAGTTAATATCCACTATGGACCACCTACTGGACCCTACTGACCAGTTAATATCCACTATGGACCCTACTGACCAGAGTTAATATCCACTATGGACCCCTACTGACCAGAGTTAATATCCACTATGGACCCCTACTGACCAGAGTTAATATCCACTATGGACCCCTACTGACCAGAGTTAATATCCACTATGGACCACTACTGACCAGAGTTAATATCCACTATGGACCACTACTGACCAGAGTTAATATCCACTATGGACCCCTACTGACCAGAGTTAATATCCACTATGGACCCCTACTGACCAGAGTTAATATCCACTATGGACCCCTACTGACCAGAGTTAATATCCACTATGGACCACTACTGACCAGAGTTAATATCCACTATGGACCCCTACTGACCAGAGTTAATATCCACTATGGACCCCTACTGACCAGAGTTAATATCCACTATGGACCACTACTGACCAGAGTTAATATCCACTATGGACCACTACTGACCAGAGTTAATATCCACTATGGACCCTACTGACCAGAGATAATATCCCACTATGGACCCCCTGGACTGACCAGAGTTAATATCCACTATGGACCCCTACTGACCAGAGTTAATATCCACTATGGAACCCTACTGACCAGAGTTAATATCCACTATGGACCCCTACTGACCAGAGTTAATATCCACTATGGACCCCTACTGACCAGAGTTAATATCCACTATGGACCCCTACTGACCAGAGTTAATATCCACTATGGACCCCTACTGACCAGAGATAATATCCACTATTGACCACTACTGACCAGAGATAATATCCACTATGGACCCCTACTGACCAGAGATAATATCCACTATGGACCACTACTGACCAGAGATAATATCCACTATGGACCACTACTGACCAGAGTTAATATCCACTATGGACCCCTACTGACCAGAGATAATATCCACCACTATGGACCACTACTGACCAGAGTCAATATCCACTATGGACCACTACTGACCAGAGATAATATCCACCACTATGGACCACTACTGACCAGAGATAATATCCACCACTATGGACCCCTACTGACCAGAGTTAATATCCACTATGGACCCCTACTGACCAGAGTTAATATCCACTATGGACCCCTACTGACCAGAGTTAATATCCACTATGGACCACTACTTACCAGAGTTAATATCCACTATGGACCCCTACTGACCAGAGTTAATATCCACTATGGACCCCTACTGACCAGAGTTAATATCCACTATGGACCACTACTGACCAGAGTTAATATCCACTATGGACCACTACTGACCAGAGTTAATATCCACTATGGACCCCTACTGACCAGAGATAATATCCACCACTATGGACCCCTACTGACCAGAGTTAATATCCACTATGGACCCCTACTGACCAGAGTTAATATCCACTATGGACCACTACTGACCAGAGTTAATATCCACTATGGACCCCTACTGACCAGAGATAATATCCACCACTATGGACCCCTACTGACCAGAGTTAATATCCACTATGGACCACTACTGACCAGAGTTAATATCCACTATGGACCACTACTGACCAGAGTTAATATCCACTATGGACCCCTACTGACCAGAGATAATATCCACCACTATGGACCCCTACTGACCAGAGTTAATATCCACTATGGACCCCTACTGACCAGAGTTAATATCCACTATGGACCACTACTGACCAGAGTTAATATCCACTATGGACCCCTACTGACCAGAGTTAATATCCACTATGGACCACTACTGACCAGAGTTAATATCCACTATGGACCCCTACTGACCAGAGATAATATCCACTATGGACCCCTACTGACCAGAGTTAATATCCACTATGGACCCCTACTGACCAGAGATAATATCCACTATGGACCACTACTGACCAGAGTTAATATCCACTATGGACCCCTACTGACCAGAGTTAATATCCACTATGGACCACTACTGACCAGAGTTAATATCCACTATGGACCCCTACTGACCAGAGATAATATCCACCACTATGGACCCCTACTGACCAGAGTTAATATCCACTATGGACCACTACTGACCAGAGTTAATATCCACTATGGACCACTACTGACCAGAGTTAATATCCACTATGGACCACTACTGACCAGAGATAATATCCACCACTATGGACCCCTACTGACCAGAGTTAATATCCACTATGGACCACTACTGACCAGAGTTAATATCCACTATGGACCCCTACTGACCAGAGTTAATATCCACTATGGACCCCTACTGACCAGAGTTAATATCCACTATGGACCACTACTGACCAGAGTTAATATCCACTATGGACCCCTACTGACCAGAGATAATATCCACCACTATGGACCCCTACTGACCAGAGTTAATATCCACTATGGACCACTACTGACCAGAGTTAATATCCACTATGGACCACTACTGACCAGAGTTAATATCCACTATGGACCCCTACTGACCAGAGTTAATATCCACTATGGACCCCTACTGACCAGAGTTAATATCCACTATGGACCACTACTGACCAGAGTTAATATCCACTATGGACCCCTACTGACCAGAGATAATATCCACCACTATGGACCCCTACTGACCAGAGTTAATATCCACTATGGACCCTACTGACCAGAGTTAATATCCACTATGGACCACTACTGACCAGAGTTAATATCCACTATGGACCCCTACTGACCAGAGATAATATCCACCACTATGGACCCCTACTGACCAGAGTTAATATCCACTATGGACCCCTACTGACCAGAGTTAATATCCACTATGGACCACTACTGACCAGAGTTAATATCCACTATGGACCCCTACTGACCAGAGATAATATCCACTATGGACCCCTACTGACCAGAGTTAATATCCACTATGGACCACTACTGACCAGAGTTAATATCCACTATGGACCCCTACTGACCAGAGATAATATCCACTATGGACCCTACTGACCAGAGATAATATGACCAGAGATAATACCACTATGGACCCCTACTGACCAGAGATAATATCCACTATGGACCCCTACTGACCAGAGTTAATATCCACTATGGACCACTACTGACCAGAGTTAATATCCACTATGGACCCTACTGACCAGAGATAATATCCACCACTATGGACCCCTACTGACCAGAGTTAATATCCACTATGGACCCTACTGACCAGAGTTAATATCCACTATGGACCACTACTGACCAGAGTTAATATCCACTATGGACCCCTACTGACCAGAGATAATATCCACCACTATGGACCCTACTGACCAGAGTTAATATCCACTATGGACCCCTACTGACCAGAGTTAATATCCACTATGGACCACTACTGACCAGAGTTAATATCCACTATGGACCCCTACTGACCAGAGATAATATCCACCACTATGGACCCCTACTGACCAGAGTTAATATCCACTATGGACCCCTACTGACCAGAGTTAATATCCACTATGGACCACTACTGACCAGAGTTAATATCCACTATGGACCCCTACTGACCAGAGTTAATATCCACTATGGACCCCTACTGACCAGAGTCAATATCCATAATGGACCCCTACTGACCAGAGTTAATATCCACTATGGACCCCTACTGACCAGAGTTAATATCCACTATGGACCCCTACTGACCAGAGATAATATCCACCACTATGGACCCCTACTGACCAGAGTTAATATCCACTATGGACCCCTACTGACCAGAGTTAATATCCACTATGGACCACTACTGACCAGAGTTAATATCCACTATGGACCCCTACTGACCAGAGATAATATCCACCACTATGGACCCCTACTGACCAGAGTTAATATCCACTATGGACCACTACTGACCAGAGTTAATATCCACTATGGACCACTACTGACCAGAGTTAATATCCACTATGGACCCCTACTGACCAGAGATAATATCCACCACTATGGACCCCTACTGACCAGAGTTAATATCCACTATGGACCCCTACTGACCAGAGTTAATATCCACTATGGACCCTACTGACCAGAGTTAATATCCACTATGGACCCCTACTGACCAGAGTTAATATCCAATATGGACCACTACTGACCAGAGTTAATATCCACTATGGACCCCTACTGACCAGAGATAATATCCACCACTATGGACCCCTACTGACCAGAGTTAATATCCACTATGGACCACTACTGACCAGAGTTAATATCCACTATGGACCCCTACTGACCAGAGATAATATCCACTATTGACCACTACTGACCAGAGATAATATCCACTATGGACCCCTACTGACCAGAGATAATATCCACTATGGACCACTACTGACCAGAGATAATATCCACTATGGACCACTACTGACCAGAGTTAATATCCACTATGGACCCCTACTGACCAGAGATAATATCCACCACTATGGACCACTACTGACCAGAGTCAATATCCACTATGGACCACTACTGACCAGAGTTAATATCCACTATGGACCACTACTGACCAGAGATAATATCCACCACTATGGACCCTACTGACCAGAGTTAATATCCACCACTATGGACCACTACTGACCAGAGTTAATATCCACTATGGACCACTACTGACCAGAGTTAATATCCACTATGGACCCCTACTGACCAGAGTTAATATCCACTATGGACCCCTACTGACCAGAGTTAATATCCACTATGGACCCCTACTGACCAGAGTTAATATCCACTAATGGACCCCTACTGACCAGAGTTAATATCCACTATGGACCCTACTGACCAGAGTTAATATCCACTATGGACCACTACTGACCAGAGATAATATCCACCACTATGGACCCCTACTGACCAGAGTTAATATCCACTATGGACCCTACTGACCAGAGTTAATATCCACTATGGACCACTACTGACCAGAGTTAATATCCACTATGGACCCCTACTGACCAGAGATAATATCCACCACTATGGACCCTACTGACCAGAGTTAATATCCACTATGGACCACTACTGACCAGAGTTAATATCCACTATGGACCACTACTGACCAGAGATAATATCCACCACTATGGACCCTACTGACCAGAGATAATATCCACCACTATGGACCCCTACTGACCAGAGTTAATATCCACTATGGACCCCTACTGACCAGAGTTAATATCCACTATGGACCCCTACTGACCAGAGTTAATATCCACTATGGACCCCTACTGACCAGAGTAATATCCACTATGGACCACTACTGACCAGAGTTAATATCCACTATGGACCCCTACTGACCAGAGATAATATCCACCACTATGGACCCCTACTGACCAGAGTTAATATCCACTATGGACCACTACTGACCAGAGTTAATATCCACTATGGACCCCTACTGACCAGAGATAATATCCACTATTGACCACTACTGACCAGAGATAATATCCACTATGGACCCCTACTGACCAGAGATAATATCCACTATGGACCACTACTGACCAGAGTTAATATCCACTATGGACCACTACTGACCAGAGTTAATATCCACTATGGACCCCTACTGACCAGAGAGATAATATCCACTATGGACCCCTACTGACCAGAGTTAATATCCACTATGGACCACTACTGACCAGAGATAATATCCACTATGGACCACTACTGACCAGAGATAATATCCACCACTATGGACCCCTACTGACCAGAGTTAATATCCACTATGGACCCCTACTGACCAGAGTTAATATCCACTATGGACCCCTACTGACCAGAGTTAATATCCACTATGGACCACTACTGACCAGAGTTAATATCCACTATGGACCCCTACTGACCAGAGTTAATATCCACTATGGACCCTACTGACCAGAGTTAATATCCACTATGGACCCCTACTGACCAGAGTTAATATCCACTATGGTACTGACCAGAGTTAATATCCACTATGGACCCTACTGACCAGAGATAATATCCACCACTATGGACCACTACTGACCAGAGTTAATATCCACTATGGACCCCTACTGACCAGAGTTAATATCCACTATGGACCACTACTGACCAGAGTTAATATCCACTATGGACCACTACTGACCAGAGATAATATCCACCACTATGGACCCCTACTGACCAGAGTTAATATCCACTATGGACCACTACTGACCAGAGTTAATATCCACTATGGACCACTACTGACCAGAGTTAATATCCACTATGGACCACTACTGACCAGAGTTAATATCCACTATGGACCCTACTGACCAGAGTTAATATCCACTATGGACCACTACTGACCAGAGTTAATATCCACTATGGACCACTACTGACCAGAGTTAATATCCACTATGGACCACTACTGACCAGAGTTAATATCCACTATGGACCACTACTGACCAGAGTTAATATCCACTATGGACCACTACTGACCAGAGATAATATCCACCACTATGGACCACTACTGACCAGAGTTAATATCCACTATGGAACCCTACTGACCAGAGTTAATATCCACTATGGACCCCTACTGACCAGAGTTAATATCCACTATGGACCCCTACTGACCAGAGTTAATATCCACTATGGACCCCTACTGACCAGAGTTAATATCCACTATGGACCCCTACTGACCAGAGTTAATATCCACTATGGACCACTACTGACCAGAGTTAATATCCACTATGGACCACTACTGACCAGAGTTAATATCCACTATGGACCACTACTGACCAGAGTTAATATCCACTATGGACCCCTACTGACCAGAGTTAATATCCACTATGGACCCTACTGACCAGAGTTAATATCCACTATGGACCCCTACTGACCAGAGTTAATATCCACTATGGACCCCTACTGACCAGAGATAATATCCACTATGGACCCCTACTGACCAGAGTTAATATCCACTATGGACCACTACTGACCAGAGTTAATATCCACTATGGACCACTACTGACCAGAGTTAATACACACTATGGACCCTACTGACCAGAGATAATATCCACCACTATGGACCCCTACTGACCAGAGTTAATATCCACTATGGACCCCTACTGACCAGAGATAATATCCACTATGGACCACTACTGACCAGAGTTAATATCCACTATGGACCCCTACTGACCAGAGTTAATATCCAATGTGGACCACTATGGATCCACTATGGACCCCTACTGACCAGAGATAATATCCACTATGGACCCCTACTGACCAGAGATAATATCCACTATGGACCACTACTGACCAGAGTTAATATCCACTATGGACTACTGACCAGAGATAATATCCACTATGGACCACTACTGACCAGAGATAATATCCACTATGGACCACTACTGACCAGAGATCCACTATGGACCACTACTGACCAGAGATAATATCCACCACTATGGACCCCTACTGACCAGAGTTAATATCCACTATGGACCCCTACTGACCAGAGTTAATATCCACTATGGACCCCTACTGACCAGAGTTAATATCCACTATGGACCACTACTTACCAGAGTTAATATCCACTATGGACCCCTACTGACCAGAGTTAATATCCACTATGGACCCCTACTGACCAGAGTCAATATCCATAATGGACCCCTACTGACCAGAGTTAATATCCACTATGGACCCCTACTGACCAGAGTTAATATCCACTATGGACCCCTACTGACCAGAGATAATATCCACCACTATGGACCCCTACTGACCAGAGTTAATATCCACTATGGACCCCTACTGACCAGAGTTAATATCCACTATGGACCACTACTGACCAGAGTTAATATCCACTATGGACCCCTACTGACCAGAGATAATATCCACCACTATGGACCCCTACTGACCAGAGTTAATATCCACTATGGACCACTACTGACCAGAGTTAATATCCACTATGGACCACTACTGACCAGAGTTAATATCCACTATGGACCCCTACTGACCAGAGATAATATCCACCACTATGGACCCCTACTGACCAGAGTTAATATCCACTATGGACCCTACTGACCAGAGTTAATATCCACTATGGACCCCCAGAGTTAATATCCACTATGGACCCCTACTGACCAGAGTTAATATCCAATGTGGACCACTACTGACCAGAGTTAATATCCACTATGGACCCCTACTGACCAGAGATAATATCCACTATGGACCCCTACTGACCAGAGTTAATATCCACTATGGACCCCTACTGACCAGAGTTAATATCCACTATGGACCACTACTGACCAGAGTTAATATCCACTATGGACCCCTACTGACCAGAGTTAATATCCACTATGGACCACTACTGACCAGAGTTAATATCCACTATGGACCCCTACTGACCAGAGATAATATCCACCACTATGGACCCCTACTGACCAGAGTTAATATCCACTATGGACCACTACTGACCAGAGTTAATATCCACTATAATATCCACAGACTATGGACCCCTACTGACCAGAGATAATATCCACCACTATGGACCCCTACTGACCAGAGTTAATATCCACTATGGACCCCTACTGACCAGAGTTAATATCCACTATGGACCCCTACTGACCAGAGTTAATATCCACTATGGACCCCTACTGACCAGAGTTAATATCCAATATGGACCACTACTGACCAGAGTTAATATCCACTATGGACCCCTACTGACCAGAGATAATATCCACCACTATGGACCCTACTGACCAGAGTTAATATCCACTATGGACCACTACTGACCAGAGTTAATATCCACTATGGACCCCTACTGACCAGAGTTAATATCCACTATGGACCCTACTGACCAGAGTCAATATCCATAATGGACCCCTACTGACCAGAGTTAATATCCACTATGGACCCTACTGACCAGAGTTAATATCCACTATGGACCCCTACTGACCAGAGATAATATCCACCATATGGATATGACCAGAGTTAATATCCCACTATGGACTATGGACCACTACTGACCAGAGTTAATATCCACTATGGACCCCTACTGACCAGAGTTAATATCCACTATGGACCCCTACTGACCAGAGTTAATATCCACTATGGACCCCTACTGACCAGAGTTAATATCCACTATGGACCACTACTTACCAGAGTTAATATCCACTATGGACCCCTACTGACCAGAGTTAATATCCACTATGGACCCCTACTGACCAGAGTCAATATCCATAATGGACCCCTACTGACCAGAGTTAATATCCACTATGGACCCCTACTGACCAGAGTTAATATCCACTATGGACCCCTACTGACCAGAGATAATATCCACCACTATGGACCCCTACTGACCAGAGTTAATATCCACTATGGACCCCTACTGACCAGAGTTAATATCCACTATGGACCACTACTGACCAGAGTTAATATCCACTATGGACCCCTACTGACCAGAGATAATATCCACCACTATGGACCCCTACTGACCAGAGTTAATATCCACTATGGACCACTACTGACCAGAGTTAATATCCACTATGGACCACTACTGACCAGAGTTAATATCACACTATGGACCCTACTGACCAGAGATAATATCCACCACTATGGACCCCTACTGACCAGAGTTAATATCCACTATGGACCCCTACTGACCAGAGTTAATATCCACTATGGACCCCTACTGACCAGAGTTAATATCCACTATGGACCCCTACTGACCAGAGTTAATATCCAATGTGGACCACTACTGACCAGAGTTAATATCCACTATGGACCCCTACTGACCAGAGATAATATCCACCACTATGGACCCCTACTGACCAGAGTTAATATCCACTATGGACCACTACTGACCAGAGTTAATATCCACTATGGACCCCTACTGACCAGAGATAATATCCAATATGACCACTACTGACAGAGATAATATCCACTGGACCCCTACTGACCAGAGATAATATCCACTATGGACCACTACTGACCAGAGATAATATCCCACCACTACTGATGTTAACCACTATGGACTACTGACCAGAGATAATATCCACCACTATGGACCACTACTGACCAGAGTCAATATCCACTATGGACCACTACTGACCAGAGATAATATCCACCACTATGGACCACTACTGACCAGAGATAATATCCACCACTATGGACCCCTACTGACCAGAGTTAATATCCACTATGGACCCCTACTGACCAGAGTTAATATCCACTATGGACCCCTACTGACCAGAGTCCACTATGGAATATTACCAGAGTTAATATCCACTATGGACCCCTACTGACCAGAGAGTTAATATGACCCAATATCCTAATGGACCCCTACTGACCAGAGTTAATATCCACTATGGACCCCTACTGACCAGAGTTAATATCCACTATGGACCCCTACTGACCAGAGATAATATCCACCACTATGGACCCCTACTGACCAGAGTTAATATCCACTATGGACCCCTACTGACCAGAGTTAATATCCACTATGGACCACTACTGACCAGAGTTAATATCCACTATGGACCCCTACTGACCAGAGATAATATCCACCACTATGGACCCCTACTGACCAGAGTTAATATCCACTATGGACCACTACTGACCAGAGTTAATATCCACTATGGACCACTACTGACCAGAGTTAATACACACTATGGACCCCTACTGACCAGAGATAATATCCACCACTATGGACCCCTACTGACCAGAGTTAATATCCACTATGGACCCCTACTGACCAGAGTTAATATCCACTATGGACCCCTACTGACCAGAGTTAATATCCACTATGGACCCCTACTGACCAGAGTTAATATCCAATGTGGACCACTACTGACCAGAGTTAATATCCACTATGGACCCCTACTGACCAGAGATAATATCCACCACTATGGACCCCTACTGACCAGAGTTAATATCCACTATGGACCACTACTGACCAGAGTTAATATCCACTATGGACCCCTACTGACCAGAGATAATATCCACTATTGACCACTACTGACCAGAGATAATATCCACTATGGACCCCTACTGACCAGAGATAATATCCACTATGGACCACTACTGACCAGAGATAATATCCACTATGGACCACTACTGACCAGAGTTAATATCCACTATGGACCCCTACTGACCAGAGATAATATCCACCACTATGGACCACTACTGACCAGAGTTAATATCCACTATGGACCACTACTGACCAGAGATAATATCCACTATGGACCACTACTGACCAGAGATAATATCCACCACTATGGACCCCTACTGACCAGAGTTAATATCACTATGGACCCCTATGGACCCCTCCACTGGACTGACCAGAGTTAATATCCACTATGGACCACTACTGACCAGAGTTAATATCCACTATGGACCCCTACTGACCAGAGTTAATATCCACTATGGACCCCTACTGACCAGAGTCAATATCCATAATGGACCCCTACTGACCAGAGTTAATATCCACTATGGACCCCTACTGACCAGAGTTAATATCCACTATGGACCCCTACTGACCAGAGATAATATCCACCACTATGGACCCCTACTGACCAGAGTTAATATCCACTATGGACCCCTACTGACCAGAGTTAATATCCACTATGGACCACTACTGACCAGAGTTAATATCCACTATGGACCCCTACTGACCAGAGATAATATCCACCACTATGGACCCCTACTGACCAGAGTTAATATCCACTATGGACCACTACTGACCAGAGTTAATATCCACTATGGACCACTACTGACCAGAGTTAATATCCACTATGGACCCCTACTGACCAGAGTTAATATCCACTATGGACCCCTACTGACCAGAGTTAATATCCACTATGGACCCCTACTGACCAGAGTTAATATCCACTATGGACCCCTACTGACCAGAGTTAATATCCACTATGGACCCCTACTGACCAGAGTTAATATCCACTATGGACCACTACTGACCAGAGTTAATATCCACTATGGACCCCTACTGACCAGAGATAATATCCACTATGGACCCCTACTGACCAGAGATAATATCCACTATTGACCACTACTGACCAGAGATAATATCCACTATGGACCCCTACTGACCAGAGATAATATCCACTATGGACCACTACTGACCAGAGATAATATCCACTATGGACCACTACTGACCAGAGTTAATATCCACTATGGACCACTACTGACCAGAGATAATATCCCACTATGGACCACTACTGACCAGAGATAATATCCACTATGGACCACTACTGACCAGAGTTAATATCCACTATGGACCACTACTGACCAGAGTTAATATCCACTATGGACTACTGACCAGAGTTAATATCCACTATGGACTACTGACCAGAGTTAATATCCACTATGGACCACTACTGACCAGAGTTAATATCCACTATGGACCCCTACTGACCAGAGTAATATCCATATGGACCCCTACTGACCAGGTTAATATCCACTATGGACCCTACTGACCAGAGTTAATATCCACTATGGACCCCTACTGACCAGAGATAATATCCACTATGGACCCCTACTGACCAGAGTTAATATCCACTATGGACCCCTACTGACCAGAGTTAATATCCACTATGGACCACTACTGACCAGAGTTAATATCCACTATGGACCCCTACTGACCAGAGATAATATCCACCACTATGGACCCCTACTGACCAGAGTTAATATCCACTATGGACCCCTACTGACCAGAGTTAATATCCACTATGGACCACTACTGACCAGAGTTAATATCCACTATGGACCCCTACTGACCAGAGATAATATCCACCACTATGGACCCCTACTGACCAGAGTTAATATCCACTATGGACCACTACTGACCAGAGTTAATATCCACTATGGACCACTACTGACCAGAGTAATATCCATATGGACCACTATGGACCCCTACTGACCAGAGTTAATATCCACTATGGACCCCTACTGACCAGAGTTAATATCCACTATGGACCCCTACTGACCAGAGTTAATATCATAATATGACCAGAGTTAATATCCACTATGGACCCCTACTGACCAGAGTTAATATCCACTATGGACCCCTACTGACCAGAGTAATATCCACTATGGACCCCTACTGACCAGAGTTAATATCCACTATGGACCACTACTGACCAGAGTTAATATCCACTATGGACCACTACTGACCAGAGTTAATATCCACTATGGACCACTACTGACCAGAGTTAATATCCACTATGGACCCTACTGACAGAGTTAATATCCACTATGGACCCTACTGACCAGAGATAATATCCACCACTATGGACCCCTACTGACCAGAGTTAATATCCACTATGGACCACTACTGACCAGAGTTAATATCCACTATGGACCACTACTGACCAGAGTTAATACCACTATGGACCCTACTGACCAGAGATAATATCCACCACTATGGACCCCTACTGACCAGAGTTAATATCCACTATGGACCCCTACTGACCAGAGTTAATATCCACTATGGACCCCTACTGACCAGAGATAATATCCACCACTATGGACCCCTACTGACCAGAGTTAATATCCACTATGGACCACTACTGACCAGAGTTAATATCCACTATGGACCCCTACTGACCAGAGATAATATCCACCATGGACCCTACTGACCAGAGTTAATATCCACTATGGACCACTACTGACCAGAGATAATATCCACTATGGACCCTACTGACCAGAGATAATATCCACTATGGACCACTACTGACCAGAGATAATATCCACTATGGACCACTACTGACCAGAGTTAATATCCACTATGGACCCCTACTGACCAGAGATAATATCCACCACTATGGACCACTACTGACCAGAGTCAATATCCACTATGGACCACTACTGACCAGAGATAATATCCACCACTATGGACCACTACTGACCAGAGATAATATCCACCACTATGGACCCCTACTGACCAGAGTTAATATCCACTATGGACCCCTACTGACCAGAGTTAATATCCACTATGGACCCCTACTGACCAGAGTTAATATCCACTATGGACCACTACTGACCAGAGTTAATATCCACTATGGACCCCTACTGACCAGAGTTAATATCCACTATGGACCCCTACTGACCAGAGTCAATATCCATAATGGACCCCTACTGACCAGAGTTAATATCCACTATGGACCCCTACTGACCAGAGTTAATATCCACTATGGACCCCTACTGACCAGAGATAATATCCACCACTATGGACCCCTACTGACCAGAGTTAATATCCACTATGGACCCCTACTGACCAGAGTTAATATCCACTATGGACCACTACTGACCAGAGTTAATATCCACTATGGACCCCTACTGACCAGAGATAATATCCACCACTATGGACCCCTACTGACCAGAGTTAATATCCACTATGGACCACTACTGACCAGAGTTAATATCCACTATGGACCACTACTGACCAGAGTTAATACACACTATGGACCCCTACTGACCAGAGATAATATCCACCACTATGGGACCAGAGTTAATATCCACTGGACCCCTACTGACCAGAGTTAATATCCACTATGGACCCCTACTGACCAGAGTTAATATCCACTATGGACCCCTACTGACCAGAGTTAATATCCACTATGGACCACTACTGACCAGAGTTAATATCCACTATGGACCCCTACTGACCAGAGATAATATCCACCACTATGGACCCCTACTGACCAGAGTTAATATCCACTATGGACCACTACTGACCAGAGTTAATATCCACTATGGACCCCTACTGACCAGAGATAATATCCACTACTGGACCTATGGACCCTACTGACCAGAGATAATATCCACTATGGACCCCTACTGACCAGAGTTAATATCCACTATGGACCACTACTGACCAGAGTTAATATCCACTATGGACCACTACTGACCAGAGTTAATATCCACTATGGACCCCTACTGACCAGAGATAATATCCACCACTATGGACCCCTACTGACCAGAGTTAATATCCACTATGGACCCCTACTGACCAGAGTTAATATCCACTATGGACCCCTACTGACCAGAGTTAATATCCACTATGGACCCTACTGACCAGAGTTAATATCCACTATGGACCACTATGGTTAATATCCACTATGGACCCCTACTGACCAGAGATAATATCCACCACTATGGACCCCTACTGACCAGAGTTAATATCCACTATGGACCACTACTGACCAGAGTTAATATCCACTATGGACCCCTACTGACCAGAGATAATATCCACTATGGACCACTACTGACCAGAGTTAATATCCACTATGGACCCTACTGACCAGAGTTAATATCCACTATGGACCACTATCCATCCACTATGGACCCCTACTGACCAGAGATAATATCCACCTATGGACCTGACCAGAGTTAATATCCACTATGGACCCCTACTGACCAGAGATAATATCCACTATGGACCCCTACTGACCAGAGTTAATATCCACTATGGACCCCTACTGACCAGAGTTAATATCCACTATGGACCACTATACCAGAGTTAATATCCACTATGGACCCCTACTGACCAGAGTTAATATCCACTATGGACCCCTACTGACCAGAGTTCAATATCCACTATGGACCCCTACTGACCAGAGTTAATATCCACTATGGACCTGACCAGAGTTAATATCCACTATGGACCCCTACTGACCAGAGATAATATCCACCACTATGGACCCCTACTGACCAGAGTTAATATCCACTATGGACCCCTACTGACCAGAGTTAATATCCACTATGGACCACTACTGACCAGAGTTAATATCCACTATGGACCCCTACTGACCAGAGATAATATCCACCACTATGGACCCCTACTGACCAGAGTTAATATCCACTATGGACCACTACTGACCAGAGTTAATATCCACTATGGACCACTACTGACCAGAGTTAATACACACTATGGACCCCTACTGACCAGAGATAATATCCACCACTATGGACCCCTACTGACCAGAGTTAATATCCACTATGGACCCTACTGACCAGAGTTAATATCCACTATGGACCCCTACTGACCAGAGTTAATATCCACTATGGACCCCTACTGACCAGAGTTAATATCCAATATGGACCACTACTGACCAGAGTTAATATCCACTATGGACCCCTACTGACCAGAGATAATATCCACCACTATGGACCCCTACTGACCAGAGTTAATATCCACTATGGACCACTACTGACCAGAGTTAATATCCACTATGGACCCCTACTGACCAGAGTTAATATCCACTATGGACCACTACTGACCAGAGATAATATCCACTATGGACCACTACTGACCAGAGTTAATATCCACTATGGACCACTACTGACCAGAGTTAATATCCACTATGGACCCCTACTGACCAGAGATAATATCCACCACTATGGACCACTACTGACCAGAGTTAATATCCACTATGGACCCCTACTGACCAGAGATAATATCCACCACTATGGACCACTACTGACCAGAGTTAATATCCACTATGGACCCCTACTGACCAGAGTTAATATCCACTATGGACCACTACTGACCAGAGTTAATATCCACTATGGACCCCTACTGACCAGAGTTAAATATGACCAGTTAATATCCACTATGGACCCCTACTGACCAGAGTCAATATCCATATGGACCACTACTGACCAGAGTTAATACACTATGGACCCCTACTGACCAGAGTTAATATCCACTATGGACCCCTACTGACCAGAGATAATATCCACCACTATGGACCCCTACTGACCAGAGTTAATATCCACTATGGACCCTACTGACCAGAGTTAATATCCACTATGGACCACTACTGACCAGAGTTAATATCCACTATGGACCCCTACTGACCAGAGATAATATCCACCACTATGGACCCCTACTGACCAGAGTTAATATCCACTATGGACCACTACTGACCAGAGTTAATATCCACTATGGACCACTACTGACCAGAGTTAATACACACTATGGACCCCTACTGACCAGAGATAATATCCACCACTATGGACCCCTACTGACCAGAGTTAATATCCACTATGGACCCCTACTGACCAGAGTTAATATCCACTATGGACCCCTACTGACCAGAGTTAATATCCACTATGGACCCCTACTGACCAGAGTTAATATCCACTATGGACCACTACTGACCAGAGTTAATATCCACTATGGACCCCTACTGACCAGAGATAATATCCACCACTATGGACCCCTACTGACCAGAGTTAATATCCACTATGGACCACTACTGACCAGAGTTAATATCCACTATGGACCCCTACTGACCAGAGATAATATCCACTGGACCACTACTGACCAGAGATAATATCCACTATGGACCCCTACTGACCAGAGTTAATATCCACTATGGACCACTACTGACCAGAGATAATATCCACTATGGACCACTACTGACCAGAGTTAATATCCACTATGGACCCCTACTGACCAGAGATAATATCCACTATTGACCACTACTGACCAGAGTTAATATCCACTATGGACTATGGACCACTACTGACCAGAGATAATATCCACTATGGACCCCTACTGACCAGAGTTAATATCCACTATGGACCCCTACTGACCAGGTTAATACCACTATGGACCCCTACTGACCAGAGTTAATATCCACTATGGACCCCTACTGACCAGAGTTAATATCCACTATGGACCCCTACTGACCAGAGTTAATATCCACTATGGACCCCTACTGACCAGAGTCAATATCCATAATGGACCCCTACTGACCAGAGTTAATATCCACTATGGACCCCTACTGACCAGAGTTAATATCCACTATGGACCACTACTGACCAGAGTTAATATCCACTATGGACCCCTACTGACCAGAGTTAATATCCACTATGGACCCCTATCCAGAGTTAATATCCACTATGGACCACTACTGACCAGGATCCACTATGGACCCTACTGACCAGAGATAATATCCACCACTATGGACCCCTACTGACCAGAGTTAATATCCACTATGGACCCCTACTGACCAGAGTTAATATCCACTATGGACCACTACTGACCAGAGTTAATATCCACTATGGACCCTACTGACCAGAGTTAATATCCACCACTATGGACCCCTACTGACCAGAGTTAATATCCACTATGGACCCCTACTGACCAGAGTTAATATCCACTATGGACCCCTACTGACCAGAGTTAATATCCACTATGGACCCCTACTGACCAGAGTTAATATCCACTATGGACCCCTACTGACCAGAGTTAATAATATGACCAGAGATAATATCCACCACTATGGACCCCTACTGACCAGAGTTAATATCCACTATGGACCACTACTGACCAGAGTTAATATCCACTATGGACCCCTACTGACCAGAGTTAATATACACCACTATGGACCCCTACTGACCAGAGTTAATATCCACTATGGACCACTACTGACCAGAGTTAATATCCACTATGGACCCCTACTGACCAGAGATAATATCCACCACTATGGACCCCTACTGACCAGAGTTAATATCCACTATGGACCCTACTGACCAGAGTTAATATCCACTATGGACCTATGGACCCCTACTGACCAGAGTTAATATCCACTATGGACCACAGAGTTAATACTGACCAGACTGACCAAGAGTTAATATCCACTATGGACCCCTACTGACCAGAGTTAATATCCACTATGGACCCTACTGACCAGAGATAATACACCACTATGGACCCTACTGACCAGAGTTAATATCCACTATGGACCCCTACTGACCAGAGATAATATCCACCACTATGGACCCCTACTGACCAGAGTTAATATCCACTATGGACCACTACTGACCAGAGTTAATATCACCACTATGGACCCCTACTGACCAGATAGTTAATATCCACTATGGACCCCTACTGACCAGAGTTAATATCCATAATATCCACTATGGACCCCTACTGACCAGAGTTAATATCCACTATGGACCCCTACTGACCAGAGTTAATATCCACTATGGACCACTACTGACCAGAGTTAATATCCACTATGGACCCCTACTGACCAGAGATAATAATATCCACTGACCAGAGTTAATATCCACTAATGGACCACTACTGACCAGAGTTAATATCCACTATGGACCCCTACTGACCAGAGATAATATCCATATCCACTATGGACCACTACCCCTGACCAGAGTTAATATCCACTATGGACCACTACTGATGGACCACTATGGACCACTACTGACCAGAGTTAATATCCACTATGGACCCCTACTGACCAGAGATAATATCCACCACTATGGACCCCTACTGACCAGAGTTAATATCCACTATGGACCACTACTGACCAGAGTTAATATCCACTATGGACCACTACTGACCAGAGTTAATACCACTATGGACCCCTACTGACCAGAGATAATATCCACCACTATGGACCCCTACTGACCAGAGTTAATATCCACTATGGACCCCTACTGACCAGAGTTAATATCCACTATGGACCCCTACTGACCAGAGTTAATATCCACTATGGACCCCTACTGACCAGAGTTAATATCCAATGTGGACCACTACTGACCAGAGTTAATATCCACTATGGACCCCTACTGACCAGAGTTAATATCCACCACTATGGACCCCTACTGACCAGGTTAATATCCTATGGACTACTGACCAAGTTAATATCCACTATGGACCACTACTGACCAGAGTTAATATCCCAGGTGACCAGAGATAATATCCACTATGGACCCTACTGACCAGAGTTAATATCCACTATGGACCCCTACTGACCAGAGTTAATATCCACTATGGACCCCTACTGACCAGAGTTAATATCCACTATGGACCACTACTGACCAGAGTTAATATCCACTATGGACCCCTACTGACCAGAGATAATATCCACCACTATGGACCCCTACTGACCAGAGTTAATATCCACTATGGACCACTACTGACCAGAGTTAATATCCACTATGGACCCCTACTGACCAGAGATAATATCCACTATTGACCACTACTGACCAGAGATAATATCCACTATGGACCCCTACTGACCAGAGATAATATGACCAGAGATAATACCACTATGGACCCCTACTGACCTGACCAGAGTTAATATCCACTATGGACCCCTACTGACCAGAGTTAATATCCACTATGGACCACTACTTACCAGAGTTAATATCCACTATGGACCCCTACTGACCAGAGTTAATATCCACTATGGACCCCTACTGACCAGAGTCAATATCCATAATGGACCCCTACTGACCAGAGTTAATATCCACTATGGACCCCTACTGACCAGAGTTAATATCCACTATGGACCCCTACTGACCAGAGATAATATCCACCACTATGGACCCCTACTGACCAGAGTTAATATCCACTATGGACCCCTACTGACCAGAGTTAATATCCACTATGGACCACTACTGACCAGAGTTAATATCCACTATGGACCCCTACTGACCAGAGATAATATCCACCACTATGGACCCCTACTGACCAGAGTTAATATCCACTATGGACCACTACTGACCAGAGTTAATATCCACTATGGACCACTACTGACCAGAGTTAATACACACTATGGACCCCTACTGACCAGAGATAATATCCACCACTATGGACCCCTACTGACCAGAGTTAATATCCACTATGGACCCCTACTGACCAGAGTTAATATCCACTATGGACCCCTACTGACCAGAGTTAATATCCACTATGGACCCCTACTGACCAGAGTTAATATCCACTATGGACCACTACTGACCAGAGTTAATATCCACTATGGACCCCTACTGACCAGAGATAATATCCACCACTATGGACCCCTACTGACCAGAGTTAATATCCACTATGGACCACTACTGACCAGAGTTAATATCCACTATGGACCCCTACTGACCAGAGATAATATCCACTATTGACCACTACTGACCAGATGGACCCTACTGACCAGAGATAATATCCACTATGGACCACTACTGACCAGAGATAATATCCACTATGGACCACTACTGACCAGAGTTAATATCCACTATGGACCCCTACTGACCAGAGATAATATCACCACTATGGACCCTACTGACCAGAGAGTTAATATCCACTATGGACCACTACTGACCAGAGTTAATATCCACTATGGACCCTACTGACCAGAGATAATATCCACCACTATGGACCCCTACTGACCAGAGTTAATATCCACTATGGACCCCTACTGACCAGAATATAATATCCACTATGGACCACTACTGACCAGAGTTAATAATATGGACCACTACTGACCAGAGTTAATATCCACTATGGACCCCTACTGGAGATAATATCCACCACTATGGACCCCTACTGACCAGAGTTAATATCCACTATGGACCCCTACTGACCAGAGTTAATATCCACTATGGACCCTACTGACCTACTGACCAGAGTTAATATCCACCACTATGGACCCCTACTGACCAGAGTTAATATCCACTATGGACCCTACTGACCAGAGTTAATATCCACTATGGACCACTACTGACCAGAGTTAATATCCACTATGGACCCCTACTGACCAGAGATATCCACCACTATCTACTGACCAGAGTTAATATCCACTATGGACCACTACTGACCAGAGTTAATATCCACTATGGACCCTACTGACCAGAGTTAATATCCACTATGGACCCTACTGACCAGAGTTAATATCCACCACTATGGACCACTACTGACCAGAGTTAATATCCACTATGGACCACTACTGACCACTACTGACCAGAGATAATATCCACTATGGACCACTACTGACCAGAGTTAATATCCACTATGGACCCCTACTGACCAGAGTTAATATCCACTATGGACCACTGACCAGAGTTAATATCCACTATGGACCACTACTGACCAGAGTTAATATCCACTATGGACCCTACTGACCAGAGATAATATCCACCACTATGGACCCCTACTGACCAGAGTTAATATCCACTATGGACCACTACTGACCAGAGTTAATATCCACTATGGACCCCTACTGACCAGAGTTAATATCCACTATGGACCACTACTGACCAGAGTTAATATCCACTGGACCACTATGGACACTATGGACCCCTACTGACCAGAGTTAATATCCACACTATGGACCACTACTGACCAGAGTTAATATCCACTATGGACCCCTACTGACCAGAGTTAATATCACTATGGACCTACTGACCAGAGATAATATCCACCACTATGGACCCCTACTGACCAGAGTTAATATCCACTATGGACCCCTACTGACCAGAGTTAATATCCACTATGGACCCACTACTGACCAGAGTTAATATCCACTATGGACCCCTACTGACCAGAGTTAATATCCACCACTATGGACCCCTACTGACCAGAGTTAATATCCACTATGGACCACTACTGACCAGAGTTAATATCCACTATGGACCACTACTGACCAGAGTTAATCCACTATGGACCCCTACTGACCAGAGATAATATCCACCACTATGGACCCCTACTGACCAGAGTTAATATCCACTATGGACCCCTACTGACCAGAGTTAATATCCACTATGGACCCCTACTGACCAGAGTTAATATCCACTATGGACCCCTACTGACCAGAGTTAATATCCACTATGGACCACTACTGACCAGAGTTAATATCCACTATGGACCCCTACTGACCAGAGATAATATCCACCACTATGGACCCCTACTGACCAGAGTTAATATCCACTATGGACCACTACTGACCAGAGTTAATATCCACTATGGACCCCTACTGACCAGAGATAATATCTGACCAGAGATAATATCCACTATGGACCCCTACTGACCAGAGATAATATCCACTATGGACCCCTACTGACCAGAGTTAATATCCACTATGGACCACTACTGACCAGAGTTAATATCACTATGGACCCCTACTGACCAGAGATAATATCCACCACTATGGACCCCTACTGACCAGAGTTAATATCCACTATGGACCACTACTGACCAGAGTTAATATCACTATGGACCCCTCCACTATGGACCCTACTGACCAGAGATAATATCCACCACTATGGACCCCCTACCAGAGTTAATATCCACTATGGACCCTACTGACCAGAGTTAATATCCACTATGGACCCCTACTGACCAGAGTTAATATCCACTATGGACCCCTACTGACCAGAGTCAATATCCACTATGGACCACTACTGACCAGAGTTAATATCCACTATGGACCACTACTGACCAGAGTTAATATCCACTATGGACCCCTACTGACCAGAGTTAATATCCACTATGGACCCCTACTGACCAGAGTTAATATCCACTATGGACCACTACTGACCAGAGTTAATATCCACTATGGACCCCTACTGACCAGAGATAATATCCACCACTATGGACCACTACTGACCAGAGTTAATATTAATACTGACCAGAGTTAATATCCACTATGGACCACTACTGACCAGAGTTAATATCCACTATGGACCCCTACTGACCAGAGTTAATATCCACTATGGACCCCTACTGACCAGAGATAATACTGACCAGAGTTAATATCCACTATGGACCACTACTGACCAGAGTTAATATCCACTATGGACCCCTACTGACCAGAGATAATATCCACTATGGACCACTACTGACCAGAGTTAATATCCACTATGGACCACTACTGACCACCTGACCAGAGTTAATATCCACTATGGACCCCTACTGACCAGAGATAATATCCACTATGGACCCCTACTGACCAGAGTTAATATCCACTATGGACCCTACTGACCAGAGTTAATATCCACTATGGACCCCTACTGACCAGAGTTAATATCCACTATGGACCCTACTGACCAGAGTTAATATCCACTATGGACCACTACTGACCAGAGTTAATATCCACTATGGACCCCTACTGACCAGAGATAATATCCACCACTAATATCCACCACTATGGACCACTACTGACCAGAGTTAATATCCACTATGGACCACTACTGACCAGAGTTAATATCCACTATGGACCCCTACTGACCAGAGATAATATCCACCACTATGGACCCCTACTGACCAGAGTTAATATCCACTATGGACCCCTACTGACCAGAGATAATATCCACTATGGACCCCTACTGACCAGAGTTAATATCCACTATGGACCACTACTGACCAGAGTTAATATCCACTATGGACCACTACTGACCAGAGTTAATATCCACTATGGACCCCTACTGACCAGAGTTAATATCACTATGGACCCCTACTGACCAGAGTTAATATCCACTATGGACCCTACTGACCAGAGTTAATATCCACTATGGACCCCTACTGACCAGAGTTAATATCCACTATGGACCCCTACTGACCAGAGTTAATATCCACTATGGACCCCTACTGACCAGAGTTAATATCCACTATGGACCACTACTGACCAGAGTTAATATCCACTATGGACCACTACTGACCAGAGTTAATACTCCACTATGGACCCCTACTGACCAGAGTTAATATCCACTATGGACCCTACTGACCAGATTAATATCCACTATGGACCACTACTGACCAGAGTTTAATATGGACCACTATGACCAGAGTTAATATCCACTATGGACCCCTACTGACCAGAGTTAATATCCACTATGGACCACTACTGACCAGAGTTAATATCCACTATGGACCACTACTGACCAGAGTTAATATCCACTATGGACCACTACTGACCAGAGTTAATATCCACTATGGACCCCTACTGACCAGAGTTAATATCCACATGGGACCACTGGATGACCAGAGTTAATATCCACTATGGACCACTACTGACCAGAGTTAATATCCACTATGGACCCCTACTGACCAGAGTTAATATCCACTATGGACCTACTGACCAGAGTTAATATCCACTATGGACCCCTACTGACCAGAGTTAATATCCACTATGGACCCCTACTGACCAGAGTTAATATCCACTATGGACCCCTACTGACCAGAGATAATATCCACCACTATGGACCCCTACTGACCAGAGTTAATATCCACTATGGACCACTACTGACCAGACCACTACTGACCAGAGTTAATATCCACTATGGACCCCTACTGACCAGAGATAATATCCACCACTATGGACCCCTACTGACCAGAGTTAATATCCACTATGGACCACTACTGACCAGAGTTAATATCCACTATGGACCACTACTGACCAGAGTTAATATCCACCACTATGGACCCCTACTGACCAGAGATAATATAATATCTGACCAGAGTTAATATCCACTATGGACCCCTACTGACCAGTTAATATCCACTATGGACCACTACTGACCAGAGTTAATATCCACTATGGACCCTACTGACCAGAGTTAATATCCACTATGGACCCCTACTGACCAGAGTTAATATCCACTATGGACCCCTACTGACCAGAGTTAATATCCACTATGGACCACTACTGACCAGAGTTAATATCCACTATGGACCCCTACTGACCAGAGATAATATCCACCACTATGGACCCCTACTGACCAGAGTTAATATCCACTATGGACCACTACTGACCAGAGTTAATATCCACTATGGACCACTACTGACCAGAGTTAATATCCACTATGGACCCCTACTGACCAGTTAATATAATGGACCCCTACTGACCAGAGATAACCACTATGGACCACTACTGACCAGAGTTAATATCCACTATGGACCACTACTGACCAGAGTTAATATCCACTATGGACCCCTACTGACCAGAGATAATATCCACTATGGACCCCTACTGACCAGAGTTAATATCCACTATGGACCCCTACTGACCAGAGTTAATATCCACTATGGACCCTACTGACCAGAGATAATATCCACTATGGACCCCTACTGACCAGAGTTAATATCCACTATGGACCCCTACTGACCAGAGTTAATATCCACTATGGACCCCTACTGACCAGAGATATGGATACTGACCAGAGTTAATATCCACTATGGACCACTACTGACCAGAGTTAATATCCACTATGGACCCCTACTGACCAGAGATAATATCCACTATTGACCACTACTGACCAGAGATAATATCCACTATGGACCCCTACTGACCAGAGATAATATCCACTATGGACCACTACTGACCAGAGATAATATCCACTATGGACCCCTACTGACCAGAGATAATATCCACTATGGACCCCTACTGACCAGAGATAATATCCACTATGGACCACTACTGACCAGAGTTAATATCCACTATGGACCACTACTGACCAGAGTTAATATCCACTATGGACCACTACTGACCAGAGATAATATCCACCACTATGGACCCCTACTGACCAGAGTTAATATCCACTATGGACCACTACTGACCAGAGTTAATATCCACTATGGACCCCTACTGACCAAGTTAATATCCACTATGGACCCTACTGACCAGAGTTAATATCCACTATGGACCACTACTGACCAGAGTTAATATCCACTATGGACCACTACTGACCAGAGATATCCATAATATCCACTATGGACCCCTACTGACCAGAGTTAATATCCACTATGGACCCCTACTGACCAGAGTTAATATCCACTATGGACCCCTACTGACCAGAGATAATATCCACCACTATGGACCCTACTGACCAGAGTTAATATCCACTATGGACCCCTACTGACCAGAGTTAATATCCACTATGGACCACTACTGACCAGAGTTAATATCCACTATGGACCCCTACTGACCAGAGTTAATATCCACTATGGACCCCTACTGACCAGAGTTAATATCCACTATGGACCCCTACTGACCAGAGTTAATATCCACATGGACCCCTACTGACCAGAGTTAATATCCACTATGGACCCCTACTGACCAGAGTTAATATCCACTATGGACCACTACTGACCAGAGTTAATATCCACTATGGACCCCTACTGACCAGAGATAATATCCACCACTATGGACCCCTACTGACCAGAGTTAATATCACTATGGACCACTACTGACCAGAGTTAATATCCACTATGGACCACTACTGACCAGAGTTAATATCCACACTACTGACCAGAGATAATATCCACTATGGACCCCTACTGACCAGAGTTAATATCCACTATGGACCACTACTGACCAGAGAGATAATATCCACTATGGACCCCTACTGACCAGAGAGTTAATATCCAATTTCATACTGACCAGAGTTAATATCCACTATGGACCACTACTGACCAGAGTTAATATCCACTATGGACCCCTACTGACCAGAGATAATATCCACTATGGACCACTACTGACCAGGAGATAATATCCACTATGGACCCTACTGACCAGAGTTAATATCCACTATGGACCCCTACTGACCAGAGATAATATCCACCACTATGGACCCCTACTGACCAGAGTTAATATCCACTATGGACCACTACTGACCAGAGATAATATCCACCACTATGGACCACTACTGACCAGAGATAATATCCACCACTATGGACCCCTACTGACCAGAGTTAATATCCACTATGGACCCCTACTGACCAGAGTTAATATCCACTATGGACCCCTACTGACCAGAGTTAATATCCACTATGGACCACTACTGACCAGAGTTAATATCCATTATGGACCCCTACTGACCAGAGTTAATATAAAATATGGACTACTGACCAGAGTTAATATCCACTATGGACCACTACTGACCAGAGTTAATATCCACTATGGACCCCTACTGACCAGAGATAATATCCACCACTGGGACCCCTACTGACCAGAGTTAATATCCACTATGGACCCTACTGACCAGAGTTAATATCCACTATGGACCACTACTGACCAGAGTTAATACACACTATGGACCCCTACTGACCAGAGATAATATCCACCACTATGGACCCCTACTGACCAGAGCACATCCACTATGGGACCACTACTGGACCAGAGTTAATATCCACTATGGACCACTACTGACCAGAGTTAATATCCACTATGGACCCCTACTGACCAGGAGATAATATCCACCACTATGGACCCCTACTGACCAGAGTTAATATCCACTATGGACTTCTAATGACTAGAGATAATATCCACCACTATGGACCCCTACTGACCAGAGTTAATATCCACTATGGACCACTACTGACCAGAGTTAATATCCACTATGGACCCCTACTGACCAGAGATAATATCCACTGGATCCAGATTGACCACTTACTGACCAGAGATATCCACCCTGGACTACTGACCAGGACCCCCTACTGACCAGAGATATTATCCACTATGACCAGAGACCACTACTGACCAGAGATAATATCCACCACTATGGACCACTACTGACCAGAGCACATCCACTATGACCCCTACTGACCAGAGATAATATCCACCACTATGGACCACTACTGACCAGAGCACATCCACTATGGACCCCTACTGACCAGAGATAATATCCACCCACTAATGGACCACTGACCAGAGATAATATCCACTATGGACCCTACTTGACCAGAGTTAATATCCACTATGGGATATCCACCACCAGGACACTACTGACCAGAGTTAATATCCACTATGGACCACTTCTTACCAGAGTACATCCACTATGGACCCCTACTGACTAGAGTTAATATCCACTATGGGACCCTACTGGACCAGAGTCACATCCATGGACCCCTACTGACCAGGAGTTAATATCCACTACAGGACCCTACTGACCAGAGTTAATATCCACTATGGATCCCTACTGACCAGAGATAATGATCCACCTCTACCAGGGACCCCTACACCAGAGTTAACCACTGACCCCTACCTTGACCAGAGTTAATATCCACTATGTAATCTACTACTGACCAGAGTTAATATCCACTATGGATCCCTACTGACCAGGAGATACATCCAACCAGTGGACCCCTACTGACCAGAGTTAATGTCCACTATGGACCACTACTGACCAGAGTTAATATCCACTATGGACCACTACTGACCAGAGTTAATATCACACTATGGACCCCTACTGACCAGAGATAATATCCACCA
Organism: Oncorhynchus nerka; assembly: GCF_034236695.1. Classification (NCBI taxonomy): domain Eukaryota; kingdom Metazoa; phylum Chordata; class Actinopteri; order Salmoniformes; family Salmonidae; genus Oncorhynchus; species Oncorhynchus nerka. Next base: position 176,131 of record NW_027040357.1, read on the forward strand.
CTATGGACCCCTACTGACCAGAGTTAATATCCACTATGGACCCTACTGACCAGAGTTAATATCCACTATGGACCCCTACTGACCAGAGTTAATATCCACTATGGACCCCTACTGACCAGAGATAATATCCACCACTATGGACCCCTACTGACCAGAGTTAATATCCACTATGGACCCCTACTGACCAGAGTTAATATCCACTATGGACCACTACTGACCAGAGTTAATATCCACTATGGACCCCTACTGACCAGAGATAATATCCACCACTATGGACCCCTACTGACCAGAGTTAATATCCACTATGGACCACTACTGACCAGAGTTAATATCCACTATGGACCAC
>NW_027040357.1:176976-184476 GCF_034236695.1 Oncorhynchus nerka
GTGTGTGTTTATAGGACTGGCTGGAGTCTAACAGTTCCCTGTATGGACCAGACGAGGCACCTCAGTGTGTGTTTATAGGACTGGCTGGAGTCTAACAGTTCCCTGTCAGTGTGTTTATGGACTGGCTGACCAGTTCCCTGTATGGACACCTCAGTGTGTGTTTATAGGACTGGCTGAGTCTAACAGTTCCCTGTATGGACCAGACACCTCAGTGTGTGTTTATAGGACTGGCTGGAGTCTAACAGTTCCCTGTATGGACCAGACACCTCAGTGTGTGTTTATAGGACTGGCTGGAGTCTAACAGTTCCCTGTATGGACCCCTGTATGGACCTGGCGAGGTCTAACACCCTCAGTGTGTGTTTATAGGACTGGCCGGAGTCTAACAGTTCCCTGTATGGAACCAGACACCTCAGTGTGTGTTTATAGGACTGGCTGGAGTCTAACAGTTCCCTGTATGGACCAGACGAGGCACCTCAGTGTGTGTTTATAGGACTGGCTGGAGTCTAACAGTTCCCTGTATGGACCAGACGAGGCACCTCAGTGTGTGTTTATAGGACTGGCTGGAGTCTAACAGTTCCCTGTATGGACCAGACACCTCAGTGTGTGTTTATAGGACTGGCTGGAGTCTAACAGTTCCCTGTATGGACCAGAGACACCTCAGTGTGTGTTTATAGGACTGGCTGGAGTCTAACAGTTCCCTGTATGGACCAGACACCTCAGTGTGTGTTTATAGGACTGGCTGGAGTCTAACAGTTCCCTGTATGGACCAGACGAGGCACCTCAGTGTGTGTTTATAGGACTGGCTGGAGTCTAACAGTTCCCTGTATGGACCAGACACCTCAGTGTGTGTTTATAGGACTTTATAGACACCTCAGTGTGTGTTTACTGGCTGGAGTCTAACAGTTCCCTGTATGGACCAGACACCTCAGTGTGTGTTTATAGGACTGGCCGGAGTCTAACAGTTCCCTGTATGGACCAGACGAGGCACCTCAGTGTGTGTTTATAGGACTGGCTGGAGTCTAACAGTTCCCTGTATGGACCAGACACCTCAGTGTGTGTTTATAGGACTGGCCGGAGTCTAACAGTTCCCTGTATGGACCAGACACCTCAGTGTGTGTTTATAGGACTGGCTGGAGTCTAACAGTTCCCTGTATGGACCAGACACCTCAGTGTGTGTTTATAGGACTGGCTGGAGTCTAACAGTTCCCTGTATGGACCAGGACACCTCAGTGTGTGTTTATAGGACTGGCTGGAGTCTAACAGTTCCCTGTATGGACCAGACGAGGCACCTCAGTGTGTGTTTATAGGACTGGCTGGAGTCTAACAGTTCCCTGTTCCTCAGTGTGTGTTTATGGACCAGACAGTTCCCTGTATGGACCAGACACCTCAGTGTGTGTTTATAGGACTGGCTGGAGTCTAACAGTTCCCTGTATGGACCAGACACCTCAGTGTGTGTTTATAGGACTGGCTGGAGTCTAACAGTTCCCTGTATGGACCAGACAGGCACCTCAGTGTGTGTTTATAGGACTGGCTGGAGTCTAACAGTTCCCTGTATGGACCAGACACCTCAGTGTGTGTTTATAGGACTGGCTGGAGTCTAACAGTTCCCTGTATGGACCAGATGAGACACCTCAGTGTGTGTTTATAGGACTGGCTGGAGTCTAACAGTTCCCTGTATGGACCAGACACACCTCAGTGTGTGTTTATAGGACTGGCCGGAGTCTAACAGTTCCCTGTATGGACCAGACACACCTCAGTGTGTGTTTATAGGACTGGCTGGAGTCTAACAGTTCCCTGTATGGACCAGACAGGCACCTCAGTGTGTGTTTATAGGACTGGCTGGTCTAACAGTCTGGAACAGTGTGTGTTTATAGGACTGGCTGGAGTCTAACAGTTCCCTGTATGGACCAGACACCTCAGTGTGTGTTTATAGGACTGGCTGGAGTCTAACAGTTCCCTGTATGGACCAGACACCTCAGTGTGTGTTTATAGGACTGGCTGGAGTCTAACAGTTCCCTGTATGGACCAGACGTTCCCTGTATGGACACCTCAGTGTGTGTTTATAGGACTGGCTGGAGTCTAACAGTTCCCTGTATGGACCAGACACCTCAGTGTGTGTTTATAGGACTGGCCGGAGTCTAACAGTTCCCTGTATGGACCAGACAGGCACTCAGTGTGTGTTTATAGGACTGGCCGGAGTCTAACAGTTCCCTGTATGGACCAGACAGGCACTCAGTGTGTGTTTATAGGACTGGCTGGAGTCTAACAGTTCCCTGTATGGACCAGACACACCTCAGTGTAATGTGTTTATAGGACTGGCTGAGTCTAACAGTTCCCCTGTAGGCACCTCAGTGTGTGTTTATAGGACTGGCTGGAGTTTAACAGTTCCTGTATGGACCAGACACCCTCAGTGTGTGTTTATAGGACTGGCTGGAGTCTAACAGTTCCCTGTATGGACCAGACACCTCAGTGTGTGTTTATAGGACTGGCCGGAGTCTAACAGTTCCCTGTATGGACCAGACACCTCAGTGTGTGTTTATAGGCACTAACAGTTCCCTCAGTGTGTGTTTTATAGGACTGGCTGAGTCTAACAGTTCCCTGTATGGACCAGACGAGGCACCTCAGTGTGTGTTTATAGGACTGGCTGGAGTCTAACAGTTCCCTGTATGGACCAGACACCTCAGTGTGTGTTTATAGGACTGGCTGGAGTCTAACAGTTCCCTGTATGGACCAGACACCTCAGTGTGTGTTTATAGGACTGGCCGGAGTCTAACAGTTCCCTGTATGGACCAGACACCTCAGTGTGTGTTTATAGGACTGGCTGGAGTCTAACAGTTCCCTGTATGGACCAGACGAGGCACCTCAGTGTGTGTTTATAGGACTGGCTGGAGTCTAACAGTTCCCTGTATGGACCAGACACCTCAGTGTGTGTTTATAGGACTGGCTGGAGTCTAACAGTTCCCTGTATGGACCAGACACCTCAGTGTGTGTTTATAGGACTGGCTGGAGTCTAACAGTTCCCTGTATGGACCAGACACCTCAGTGTGTGTTTATAGGACTGGCCGGAGTCTAACAGTTCCCTGTATGGACCAGACGAGGCACCTCAGTGTGTGTTTATAGGACTGGCTGGAGTCTAACAGTTCCCTGTATGGACCAGACACCTCAGTGTGTGTTTATAGGACTGGCTGGAGTCTAACAGTTCCCTGTATGGACCAGACGAGGCACCTCAGTGTGTGTTTATAGGACTGGCCGGAGTCTAACAGTTCCCTGTATGGACCAGACGAGGCACCTCAGTGTGTGTTTATAGGACTGGCTGGAGTCTAACAGTTCCCTGTATGGACCAGACGAGGCACCTCAGTGTGTGTTTATAGGACTGGCTGGAGTCTAACAGTTCCCTGTATGGACCAGACGAGACACCTCAGTGTGTGTTTATAGGACTGGCTGGAGTCTAACAGTTCCCTGTATGGACCAGACACCTCAGTGTGTGTTTATAGGACTGGCTGGAGTCTAACAGTTCCCTGTATGGACCAGACACCTCAGTGTGTGTTTATAGGACTGGCCGGAGTCTAACAGTTCCCTGTATGGACCAGACGAGGCACCTCAGTGTGTGTTTATAGGACTGGCCGGAGTCTAACAGTTCCCTGTATGGACCAGACACCTCAGTGTGTGTTTATAGGACTGGCTGGAGTCTAACAGTTCCCTGTATGGACCAGACACCTCAGTGTGTGTTTATAGGACTGGCTGGAGTCTAACAGTTCCCTGTATGGACCAGACAGGCACTCAGTGTGTGTTTATAGGACTGGCTGGAGTCTAACAGTTCCCTGTATGGACCAGACACACCTCAGTGTGTGTTTATAGGACTGGCTGGAGTCTAACAGTTCCCTGTATGGACCAGACACCTCAGTGTGTGTTTATAGGACTGGCTGGAGTCTAACAGTTCCCTGTATGGACCAGACACCTCAGTGTGTGTTTATAGGACTGGCCGGAGTCTAACAGTTCCCTGTATGGACCAGACACCTCAGTGTGTGTTTATAGGACTGGCTGGAGTCTAACAGTTCCCTGTATGGACCAGACACCTCAGTGTGTGTTTATAGGACTGGCTGGAGTCTAACAGTTCCCTGTATGGACCAGACGAGGCACCTCAGTGTGTGTTTATAGGACTGGCTGGAGTCTAACAGTTCCCTGTATGGACCAGACACCTCAGTGTGTGTTTATAGGACTGGCTGGAGTCTAACAGTTCCCTGTATGGACCAGACAGGCACCTCAGTGTGTGTTTATAGGACTGGCTGGAGTCTAACAGTTCCCTGTATGGACCAGACACACCTCAGTGTGTGTTTATAGGACTGGCTGGAGTCTAACAGTTCCCTGTATGGACCAGACAGGCACCTCAGTGTGTGTTTATAGGACTGGCTGGAGTCTAACAGTTCCCCTGTATGGACCAGACACCTCAGTGTGTGTTTATAGGACTGGCTGGAGTCTAACAGTTCCCTGTATGGACCAGACAGGCACCTCAGTGTGTGTTTATAGGACTGGCCGGAGTCTAACAGTTCCCTGTATGGACCAGACACCTCAGTGTGTGTTTATAGGACTGGCTGGAGTCTAACAGTTCCCTGTATGGACCAGACGAGACACCTCAGTGTGTGTTTATAGGACTGGCTGGAGTCTAACAGTTCCCTGTATGGACCAGACGAGACACCTCAGTGTGTGTTTATAGGACTGGCTGGAGTCTAACAGTTCCCTGTATGGACCAGACACCTCACCTCAGTGTGTTTTATAGGACTGGCTGGAGTCTAACAGTTCCAGTTCCCTGTATGGACCAGACACCTCAGTGTGTGTTTATAGGACTGGCTGGAGTCTAACAGTTCCTGTATGGACCAGACAGGCACCTCAGTGTGTGTTTATAGGACTGGCTGGAGTCTAACAGTTCCCTGTATGGACCAGACACCTCAGTGTGTGTTTATAGGACTGGCTGGAGTCTAACAGTTCCCTGTATGGACCAGACACACTCAGTGTGTGTTTATAGGACTGGCTGGAGTCTAACAGTTCCCTGTATGGACCAGACACCTCAGTGTGTGTTTATAGGACTGGCCGGAGTCTAACAGTTCCCTGTATGGACCAGACGAGGCACCTCAGTGTGTGTTTATAGGACTGGCTGGAGTCTAACAGTTCCCTGTATGGACCAGACGAGGCACCTCAGTGTGTGTTTATAGGACTGGCTGGAGTCTAACAGTTCCCTGTATGGACCAGACAGGCACTCAGTGTGTGTTTATAGGACTGGCTGGAGTCTAACAGTTCCCTGTATGGACCAGACACCTCAGTGTGTGTTTATAGGACTGGCCGGTCTAGTCTAACAGTTCCCTCAGTGTATGGACCAGACACCTCAGTGTGTGTTTATAGGACTGGCTGGAGTCTAACAGTTCCCTGTATGGACCAGACACCTCAGTGTGTGTTTATAGGACTGGCCGGAGTCTAACAGTTCCCTGTATGGACCAGACGAGGCACCTCAGTGTGTGTTTATAGGACTGGCCGAGTCTAACAGTTCCCTGTATGGACCAGACACCTCAGTGTGTGTTTATAGGACTGGCTGGAGTCTAACAGTTCCCTGTATGGACCAGACGAGGCACCTCAGTGTGTGTTTATAGGACTGGCTGGAGTCTAACAGTTCCCTGTATGGACCAGACGAGGCACCTCAGTGTGTGTTTATAGGACTGGCTGGAGTCTAACAGTTCCCTGTATGGACCAGACACCTCAGTGTGTGTTTATAGGACTGGCTGGAGTCTAACAGTTCCCTGTATGGACCAGACACCTCAGTGTGTGTTTATAGGACTGGCTGGAGTCTAACAGTTCCCTGTATGGACCAGACACCTCAGTGTGTGTTTATAGGACTGGCCGGAGTCTAACAGTTCCCTGTATGGACCAGACACCTCAGTGTGTGTTTATAGGACTGGCCGGAGTCTAACAGTTCCCTGTATGGACCAGACACCTCAGTGTGTGTTTATAGGACTGGCCGGAGTCTAACAGTTCCCTGTATGGACCAGACGAGGCACCTCAGTGTGTGTTTATAGGACTGGCCGGAGTCTAACAGTTCCCTGTATGGACCAGACGAGGCACCTCAGTGTGTGTTTATAGGACTGGCCGGAGTCTAACAGTTCCCTGTATGGACCAGACACCTCAGTGTGTGTTTATAGGACTGGCCGGAGTCTAACAGTTCCCTGTATGGACCAGACACCTCAGTGTGTGTTTATAGGACTGGCTGGAGTCTAACAGTTCCCTGTATGGACCAGACACCTCAGTGTGTGTTTATAGGACTGGCTGGAGTCTAACAGTTCCCTGTATGGACCAGACGAGGCACCTCGGGGCCATGTGTCCTATTGTGTCCCCGTGATCCATCCCATGTGTCCTGTTGTGTCCCTGTGGTCCATCCCATGTGTCCTATTGTGTCCCTGTGATCCATCCCATGTGTCCCTCTGATCCATCCCATGTGTCCTATTGTGTCCCTGTGATCCATCCCATGTGTCCTGTTGTGTCCCTGTGATCCATCCCATGTGTCCCTGTGATCCATCCCATGTGTCCTATTGTGTCCCTGTGATCCATCCCATGTGTCCTATTGTGTCCCTGTGATCCATCCCATGTGTCCTGTTGTGTCCCTGTGATCCATCCCATGTGTCCCTGTGATCCATCCCATGTGTCCTATTGTGTCCCTGTGATCCATCCCATGTGTCCTATTGTGTCCCTGTGATCCATCCCATGTGTCCTATTGTGTCCCTGTGATCCATCCCATGTGTCCTATTGTGTCCCCGTGATCCATCCCATGTGTCCTATTGTGTCCCTGTGATCCATCCCATGTGTCCTATTGTGTCCCTCTGATCCATCCCATGTGTCCTGTTGTGTCCCTGTGATCCATCCCATGTGTCCTATTGTGTCCCTCTGATCCATCCCATGTGTCCTATTGTGTCCCTCTGATCCATCCCATGTGTCCGCTTCATCTCCTATCGAAGCTTAGAGGAGGTGTGTAGCCATGGAAACAGTTTTACCACAAAGGACAAAGACACAGAATAATGATTTAAATAAGAATGTCAAATCTAACAATTCAACTCTGACCCTACCAGGTCCTAAACCAGCTGGTTTTCTGTTCTGCTTGATCATTAATTGCACCCACCTGGTGTCCCACATCTAAATCAGTCCCTGATTAGAGGGGAACCTGGTGTCCCACGACTAAATCAGTCCCTGATATTAGAGGGGAACCTGGTATCCCAGGTCTAAATCAGTCCCTGATTAGAGGGGAACCTGGTGTCCCAGGTCTAAATCAGTCCCTGATTAGAGGGGAACCTGATGTCCTAGGTCTAAATCAGTCCCTGATTAGAGGGGAACCTGGTGTCCCAGGTCTAAATTAGTCCCTGATTAGAGGGGAACCTGGTATCCCAGGTCTAAATCAGTCCCTAATTAGAGGGAAACCTGGTGTCCCAGGTCTAAATCAGTCCCTAATTAGAGGGAAACCTG
>NW_027040357.1:189476-239476 GCF_034236695.1 Oncorhynchus nerka
ATCCGGACGTAAGTCCCATAAGGCGGCGCACAACTGGCCTAGCATCGTCCGTGTTTGGCTGGTGTACGCCGTCATTGTAAATTAGAATTTGTTCTTAACTGACTGTCAATGAGAGTGCACTGTTGGTATGCTCTGCAGGGACACCTAGTGCACTGTTGGTATGCTCTGATTAGGAAATGGATTTGTAGGGACACCTAGTGCACTGTTGGTATGCTCTGATTAGGAAATGCATTTGCAGGGACACCTAGTGCACTGTTGGTATGCTCTGATTAGGAAATGGATTTGTAGCGACACCTAGTGCACTGTTGGTATGCTCTGATTAGGAAATGCATTTGCAGGGACACCTAGTGCACTGTTGGTATGCTCTGCAGGGACACCTAGTGCACTGTTGGTATGCTCTGCAGGGACACCTAGTGCACTGTTGGTATGCAACAGGGACACAGTGCAACTGTTGGGCATGAAACACAACTATGTCAAAAACATGGTAGCACGACTCACAACATGAAACATAACTAGTGGTTGAAAAAATGGTAACACAACATGTCAACGACATGGCATCAAACATAAGATATTACAGTTTTGGAATATCCTGTTGGTAGGATATATACTGATAAAAGCTGAATGTATCACACTCGGTGAAACATAAGATATTACACCTTTAATATCCTGTTGGTAGGAAACATACAGATAAAAGCTGAATGTATTAACGGCCTGTGAAGTCTTTTCTTTACAGTTTTTAATATCCTGTTGGTAGGATATATACGTGTAAAAGTGTGAATGTATCACGTGTTTGTATTTCCATCAGTGTGAAACATAAGATATTACAGTTTTTAATATCCTGTTGGTAGGATATATACGATAAAAGCTGAATGTATCACTGAGGCTGGTGAAACATAAGATATTACAGTTTTAATATCAGTTGGTAGGATATATCAGATAAAGCAGCTGAGCAGGCCAGACCTCATCTGAAACACTGGATATTACATAGTCCTCACCTGCTGGTAGAGGGGATAGGGGGAGGAGGGGAAGGGGAGAGAATGGGGGAGGGAGGTGAAAGGGAGAGAAGGGGGAAGTTTTTAATATCCTGTTGGTAGGATATATAGAAGAGGGAGAATGTATCACGATTGGGGGATAAGATATTACAGTTTTAATATCCTGGGTAGGATATATACAGGGAAAAAAAGCATGGGCAAAGAACCTCAGCTGAACTCAAAAAGAAACATAAGATATTACAAGTTTTTGGGCCCCCGATCCTGTTGGTAGGATATCCCTGGTTCGAAAGGCTGAATGTATCACACTCCGGACGAAACATAAGATATTACAGTTTTTAATATCCTGTTGGTAGGATATATACGATAAAAGCTGAATGTATCACTGTTGGTATGCTCTGGTGAAACATAAGATATTACAGTTTTTAATATCCTGTTGGTAGGATATATAGGACACCTAGTGCTGTTGGTATGCTCTGATTGAAACATAAGGGACACCTACAGTTTTGGTATCCTGTTGGTAGGATATATAGGGATAAAAGCTGAATGTATCTCTGTTAGAAACATGATATTTCAGGTTTTTACACCTATCCTGTTGGTAGGATATATACGATAAAAGCTGAATGTATCACGAAAACATAAGATATTACAGTTTTTAATATCCTGTTGGTAGGATATATACGATAAAAGCTGAATGTATCACGACTCGGTGAAACATAAGATATTACAGTTTTTAATATCCTGTTGGTAGGATATATACGATAAAAGCTGAATGTATCACGACTCGGTGAAACATAAGATATTACAGTTTTAATATCCTGTTGGTAGGATATATACGATAAAAGCTGAATGTATCACGACTCGGTGAAACATAAGATATTACAGTTTTTAATATCCTGTTGGTAGGATATATACGATAAAAGCTGAATGTATCACGACTCGGTGAAACATAAGATATTACAGTTTTTAATATCCTGTTGGTAGGATATATACGATAAAAGCTGAATGTATCACGACTGGTGAAACATAAGATATTACAGGTTTTAATATCCTGTTGGTAGGATATATACGATAAAAGCTGAATGTATCACGACTCGGTGAAACATAAGATATTACAGGTTTTAATATCCTGTTGGTAGGATATATACGATAAAAGCTGAATGTATCACGACTCGGTGAAACATAAGATATTACAGTTTTTAATATCCTGTTGGTAGGATATATACGATAAAAGCTGAATGTATCACGACTCGGTGAAACATAAGATATTACAGTTTTTAATATCCTGTTGGTAGGATATATACGATAAAAGCTGAATGTATCACGACTCGGTGAAACATAAGATATTACAGTTTTTAATATCCTGTTGGTAGGATATATACGATAAAAGCTGAATGTATCACGACTCGGTGAAACATAAGATATTACAGTTTTTAATATCCTGTTGGTAGGATATATACGATAAAAGCTGAATGTATCACGACTCGGTGAAACATAAGATATTACAGTTTTTAATATCCTGTTGGTAGGATATATACGATAAAAGCTGAATGTATCACGACTCGGTGAAACATAAGATATTACAGTTTTTAATATCCTGTTGGTAGGATATATACGTGATCGTGAGAAAATTGTTTGGTTGTATATCGGTATTGTTTGTATATATTGCATCACACAATACTATTATGGCTTTAGCCAGAAGTTTTGCTTTTGGCGTTTGTGATTTATCCTACAATTCAAACATGGCGATGATCCCAAACTCCCGTTCCACCCTGGAAGACGTGGATGGAAATCTCCCCTTTCATATTGTGAACTTCGGCCATGAACAACTTTTACCGGGCCCTGATATCACCTTTCCTACGGGGACAGCTGAGCCGCTCGGGGAAGGTACACAGGAAACGCCTCAGCGCCGCTGAGACCGGTGTTAACTCCCGACGACAAGGTGCTTGTTTACCTTCAGCCTGCTGCTCTGTGGCGTTGTACACATCCTGTCCTGGTCCAAACATCACAAAGCAATCAACCCCTTGTCATATGATGAAGCTGTACCTTCAGCCTGCTGCTCTGTGGCGTTGTACACATCCTGTCCTGGTCCAAACATCACAAAGCAATCAACCCCTTGTCATATGATGAAGCTGTACCTTCAGCCTGCTGCTCTGTGGCGTTGTACACATCCTGTCCTGGTCCAAACATCACAAAGCAAATCAACCCCTTGTCATGTGATGAAGCTTTACCTTCAGCCTGCTGCTCTGTGGCGTTGTACACATCCTGTCCTGGTCCAAACATCACAAAGCAATCAACCCCTTGTAATATGATGAAGCTGTACCTTCAGCCTGCTGCTCTGTGGCGTTGTACACATCCTGTCCTGGTCCAAACATCACAAAGCAATCAACCCCTTGTCATATGATGAAGCTGTACCTTCAGCCTGCTGCTCTGTGGCGTTGTACACATCCTGTCCTGGTCCAAACATCACAAAGCAATCAACCCTTGTCATATGATGAAGCTGTACCTTCAGCCTGCTGCTCTGTGGCGTTGTACACATCCTGTCCTGGTCCAAACATCACAAAGCAATCAACCCCTTGTCATATGATGAAGCTGTACCTTCAGCCTGCTGCTCTGTGGCGTTGTACACATCCTGTCCTGGTCCAAACATCACAAAGCAATCAACCCCTTGTCATATGATGAAGCTGTACCTTCAGCCTGCTGCTCTGTGGCGTTGTACACATCCTGTCCTGGTCCAAACATCACAAAGCAAATCAACCCCTTGTCATATGATGAAGCTGTACCTTCAGCCTGCTGCTCTGTGGCGTTGTACACATCCTGTCCTGGTCCAAACATCACAAATCAATCAACCCCTTGTCATATGATGAAGCTGTACCTTCAGCCTGCTGCTCTGTGGCGTTGTACACATCCTGTCCTGGTCCAAACATCACAAAGCAAATCAACCCCTTGTCATGTGATGAAGCTGTACCTTCAGCCTGCTGCTCTGTGGCGTTGTACACATCCTGTCCTGGTCCAAACATCACAAAGCAAATCAACCCCTTGTCATGTGATGAAGCTGTACCTTCAGCCTGCTGCTCTGTGGCGTTGTACACATCCTGTCCTGGTCCAAACATCACAAAGCAAATCAACCCCTTGTCATGTGATGAAGCTGTCAAGTCTCAAAGTGGCTCTTCGCTTGTTTGCCATGTTTGCTGTTTAAATGTGGTGCCAAACATTGGGATGCTGGACACAAGCAGGGACGATGAGTGTAATCTAGATGAGATAGTCGACTTATCAGTAGTGGGTACAGAAAATGACATGTTTGACTGTTGCAATCGGACAGGACGTCATTTTATTCATGTGAACGCACAGAGCCTGTGATCGCTGTGATCAACAATGTATTTGCTGATAGGGAATGAATTCAGCTTGGTGATTTGTAATACAGATGTGCAGTTATCACCCCCTGAGAAGTACACCAGTGAATGCCCTGTATAATTATAACATTCATCAGTTATTTGGACAAAAACAACTGATCGTTGAGCCAACCCAGGTGTGTATTGACAGTAATTACATTTTTTAATTGTTTTAATTTTACCTTTATTTGACTAGGCAAGTCAGTTAAGAACAAATTCTTATTTTCAATGACGGCCTAGGAACAGTGGGTTAACTGCCTGTTCAGGGGCAGAACAACAGATTTGTACCTTGTCAGCTCAGGGATTTGAATTTGCAACCTTTTGGTTACTAGTCCAACGCGCTAACCACTAGGCTACAAACGTGACACAAACAAAACAGTTCTATCTGGTGCAGACCCACAAAACCCAAGTGGGAAAAAGCTACCTAAGTATGGTTCTGAATCAGAGACAACGATAGACAGCTGCCTCTGATTGAGAACCACACCAGGGCCAAACAACAAAGAAATACAAAACATAGAAACTGAACATAGAATGCCCACCCTAGTCACACCCTGGCCTAACCAAAATAGAGAATAAAAGCCTCTCTATGGCCAGGGTGTGACAATGGTAACCTGCTGTACCCGTAAGACATCCAAACTACTACTAGAGCCAGGTAATACATACATGAAGGTCCTGTCTATGAAATAATACTACAAATAACGTTTCGTAGAGGTCCTTGGTATCTTTGTATTGATCTCATGTACTAAACTGTGATGATGTTGATCAAGCTTGGTATCTTTGTTTAAAGATCTGTTTCTGTCTGCACTCGACTCTCAGGTTACGATGAAACACATTCAGAATCAAACAGCGGTCAGGGAAATGGATCACTTCCCGAGATCTCAGACCTCGTAAGGAAAAAGGGGATCACTACCTGGTCAGATTCAGAAGGACACAATCTACAACAAGATGATGACGGTTATATTAACTGTAGAAACCAGGCAAGATAGAAAATGAATAAGACCAAGTCCTTACATTATGTGGACATCATTAATGACAGTTTACATCGGCCTACATCGGCCTTTTTTTAAACTGCTAAAATGATAACGCATAGTGTAAGACTTCCTATTGGTACGTTACCCAATGATCTCAGAACAGCCCGGGTGGTTCCGCTCCACGAGAAGAGCAGTAAAACAAACGTAGGAAACTACAAACCTGTGTTGATCCTCAGCACCTCATCCAAAGTTGTTGAAAGGTTTTTTTTTTTAAATCAACTTGAGGGATACCTTCTCGAGCACCAAACTTCTTTAAGAACTCCAGTCTGGCTTTAGAACAGCTCATTCCACTGATACTCGACTCATCCACCTTTTTGACCACATTAAGCAGGAAAGTGAGAAAGGGGAACTATACAGGTATGGTCATGTTAGACTTGTAGAAAGCTGTTGACACTGTGAACCAATGATATTCCCCCTATGAAACTGAAATACATGGGTCTAAACGATATAGCAGTGAATTGGTTTGGGTCTAATCTGACCAACAGAACACAAGTATGTAATGCTGGTGATGTTCTGTCAGAGGCCAAAGAAATATCCCGTGGAGTACCACAGGGATCCATTTTAGGACCTCTCTTATTTCTTATACACATTAATGATATGCCAGGTACAGTAAAGTGTCAACTCTTGCTTTATACTGATGATTCAGCCATACTGGTATCAGGGAAGGATACAGTTTACATAGAGGAGACCCTGAGTAAGGAAATGCATTTGATTAGAGATTGGTTGTCTGACAACAAATTGTCACTACATTTGAGAAAAACTCAATCAATTTTGTTTGGAACAAAACGTAGATTGCTTAGGGCTGTTAAGATAACGGTAAAATGTGCAGGCAAGGAGATTGAATCTAAAACAAGTGTATCTTATCTTGGTGTGTCCCAAGATCCCTTTCTGGAGACCTGATTACTGTTAAAATTCTTTCTAAAATGGCAAACAAATAGACGTTTTATATCGTATCACTAGATATTTTAGAAGTTAATTAAGAAACTGCTTCTCTCAACCTTGATTCAGTGTCATTTTGATTAGGCCTGCTCTGCTTGGTGTAGTGGGCTAACAAAAAAAGCTGAAAACGAGAATGCAGGTCATGCGAGGGTCATGCGAGGGTCATGCGAGGGGCACGTTTTTCCATACAGGCATTTTGTCTATGGAATAGCCTTCCCTTGGAGACCAAACAAATAAAAAGTTAAAATAGCTTTAAAAATCAGATAAAGTTTTTCATTTGGACAAGGTTGTCTAAGTAAGGGAAACCACTCCACTGACCCTTGCGCCCCTTACTGCTGGTCGGATGTATTGATTTGAAGGATCGGTATGATGTGCAATTAACAGATTATTTTAATGTGAAATGAATATGGTTGATTTTTACAGTTAGGGAGAAGTGCAGCGAATAGTGCCACTTTTAAGGATGTCAATATAAATGAATGTATTTATGGTTGTTTGTAATTTTGTCTTGTCTTTTAATCATTATGTGTTATTGTTTTTACCATCAAGGACCACTTTGGAAATAAGCGTGATATCCTCTGGGTGATAAGTGATATCCTCTGGGTGATAAGTGATATCCTCTGGGTGATAAGTGATATCCTCTGGGTGATAAGTGATATCCTCTGGGTGATAAGTGATATCCTCTGGGTGATAAGTGATATCCTCTGGGTGATAAGTGATATCCGCTGGGTGATAAGTGATATCCTCTGGGTGATAAGTGATATCCTCTGGGCGATAAGTGATATCCTCTGGGCGATAAGTGATATCCTCTGGGTGATAAGTGATATCCTCTTAGTGATAAAGTGATATCCTCTGGGTCCACATTGTGCATTTTGTTGTATATTTCTATTGAAAATATTCAATTCAATTCTGGGTAGAAATAAGGTTAAATGAAAAGAGAAGACTAAGGAATCCTGTTAACTGGGCGGGGATAAGTGAACTCAAAAAGAAGACTATCCGTGTTAACTGGACTAGGGATAAGTGAACTAAAAGAGAAGACTCCTCAAAGAGAGAAGACTAGGGGATAGTGTTATCAAAAGAGTGAAGGACATTTTTATCCTTTGGGTCAGTTAAGAACAAATTCTTATTTTCAATGTGAACAGTGGGTTAACTGCCTGTGGGTATACAGATTTGATTGTCAGCTCAGGGGTTTGAACTTGCAACCTTCCGGTTACTAGTCCAATGCTCTAACCACTAGGCTACCCTGCCACCCCAATAGCCCAGTGTTAACTCAAAAAGAGAAGACTATGGGGAACAGCCCAGTGTTAACTCAAAAAGAGAAGACTAGGGGGAATAGTCCAGTGTTAACTCAAAAAGAGAAGACTATCGGGAATAGCCAAGTGTTAACTCAAAAGAGAAGACTAGGGAATAGCCAAGTGTTAACTCAAAAGAGAAGACTATGGGGAATAGTCCAGTGTTAACTCAAAAAGAGAAGACTATCGGGAATAGCCAAGTGTTAACTCAAAAAGAGAAGACTATGGGAATAGCCCAGTGTTAACTCAAAAAGAGAAGACTAGGGGGAATAGCCCAGTGTTAACTCAAAAAGAGAAGACTAGGGGGAATAGCCCAGTGTTAACTCAAAAGAAAGACTAGGGGAATAGCCCAGTGTTAACTCAAAAGAGAAGACTAGGGGGAATAGCCCAGTTAACTCAAAAAGAGAAGACTAGGGGGAATAGCCCAGTGTTAACTCAAAAAAGACTAGAATAGCCCAGTGTTAACTCAAAAAGAAGACTAGGGGGAATAGCCCAGTGTTAACTCAAAAGAGAAGACTAGGGGGAATAGCCCAGTGTTAACTCAAAAGAGAAGACTAGGGGAATAGCCCAGTGTTAACTCAAAAAGAGAGACTAGGGGGGAATAGCCCAGTGTTAACTCAAAAGAGAAGACTAGGGGGAATAGCCCAGTGTTAACTCAAAAGAGAAGACTAAGGGAAGCCCAGTGTTAACTCAAAAGGAAGACTAGGGGGAATAGCCCAGTGTTAACTCAAAAGAGAGACTAGGGGAATAGCCCAGTGTTAACTCAAAAAGAAGACTAGGGGGAATAGCCCAGTGTTAACTCAAAAAGAGAAGACTAGGGGGAATAGCCCAGTGTTAACTCAAAGAGAAGACTAGGGGAATAGCCCAGTGTTAACTCAAAAGAGAAGACTAGGGGAATAGCCCAGTGTTAACTCAAAAGAGAAGACTAGGGGAATAGCCCAGTGTTAACTCAAAGAGAGAAGACTATAGCCCAGTGTTAACTCAAAGAGAGAAGACTAGGGGGAATAGCCCAGTGTTAACTCAAAAGAGAAGACTAGGGGAATAGCCCAGTGTTAACTCAAAAGAGAAGACTAGGGGGAATAGCCCAGTGTTAACTCAAAGAGAGAAGACTAGGGGAATAGCCCAGTGTTAACTCAAAAGAGAAGACTATGGGGAATGCCCAGTGTTAACTCAAAAGAGAAGACTAGGGGGAATAGCCCAGTGTTAACTCAAAAGAGAAGACTAGGGGAATAGCCCAGTGTTAACTCAAAAAGAGAAGACTAGGGGAATAGCCCAGTGTTAACTCAAAAGAGAAGACTAGGGGAATAGCCCAGTGTTAACTCAAAAAGAGAAGACTAGGGGAATAGCCCAGTGTTATCAAAAAGAGAAGACTAGGGGGAATAGCCCAGTGTTAACTCAAAAAGAGAAGACTAGTGTTAACTCAAAAAGAGAAGACTAGGGGAATAGCCCAGTGTTAACTCAAAGAGAGAAGACTAGGGGAATGCCCAGTGTTAACTCAAAAAGAGAAGACTAGGGGGAATAGCCCAGTGTTAACTCAAAAAGAGAAGACTGTAATGAGTGTTAACTCAAAAGAGAAGACTAGGGGGAATAGCCCAGTGTTAACTCAAAAAGAGAAGACTAGGGGAATAGCCCAGTGTTAACTCAAAAGAGAAGACTATGGGGAATAGTGTTAACTCAAAAGAGAAGACTAGGGGAATAGCCCAGTGTTAACTCAAAAAGAGAAGACTAGGGGGAATAGCCCAGTGTTAACTCAAAAGAGAGAAGACTAGGGGAATAGCCCAGTGTTAACTCAAAAAGAGAAGACTAGGGGGAATAGCCCAGTGTTAACTCAAAAAGAGAAGACTAGGGGGAATAGCCCAGTGTTAACTCAAAAAGAGAAGACTAGGGGGAATAGCCCAGTGTTAACTCAAAAAGAGAAGACTAGGGGAATAGCCCAGTGTTAACTCAAAAAGAAGACTAGGGGAATAGCCCAGTGTTAACTCAAAAAGAAGACTAGGGGGAATAGCCCAGTGTTAACTCAAAAGAGAAGACTAGGGGGAATAGCCCAGTGTTAACTCAAAAGAGAAGACTAGGGGAATAGCCCAGTGTTAACTCAAAAGAGAAGACTAGGGGAATAGCCCAGTGTTAACTCAAAAAGAGACTAGGGGGAATAGCCCAGTGTTAACTCAAAAAGAGAAGACTAGGGGGAATAGCCCAGTGTTAACTCAAAAAGAGAAGACTAGGGGGAATAGCCCAGTGTTAACTCAAAGAGAGAAGACTAGGGGGAATAGCCCAGTGTTAACTCAAAAAGAGAAGACTAGGGGGAATAGCCCAGTGTTAACTCAAAAAGAGAAGACTAGGGGAATAGCCCAGTGTTAACTCAAAAAGAGAAGACTAGGGGAACAGTCAAAAAAGAGAAGACTAGGGGGAATAGGCCAGTGTTAACTCAAAAGAGAAGACTATCGGGAATAGCCCAGTGTTAACTCAAAAACAGAAGACTAGGGGAATAGCCCAGTGTTAACTCAAAAGAGAAGACTAGGGGGAATAGCAGTGTTAACTCAAAAAAGACTAGGGGGAATAGCCAAGTGTTAACTCAAAAGAGAAGACTATGGGAATATCCCAGTGTTAAATCAAAAGAGAAGACTAGGGGGAATAGCCCAGTGTTAACTCAAAAGAGAAGACTAGGGGAATAGCCCAGTGTTAACTCAAAAAAGAGAAGACTAGGGGGAATAGCCCAGTGTTAACTCAAAAGAGAAGACTAGGGGGAATAGCCCAGTGTTAACTCAAAAGAGAAGACTAGGGGAATAGCCCAGTGTTAACTCAAAAAGAGAAGACTAGGGGAATAGCCCAGTGTTAACTCAAAGAGAGAAGACTAGGGGGAATAGCCCAGTGTTAACTCAAAAGAGAAGACTAGGGGGAATAGCCCAGTGTTAACTCAAAAGAGAAGACTAGGGGAATAGCCCAGTGTTAACTCAAAAGAGAAGACTAGGGGAATAGCCCAGTGTTAACTCAAAAGAGAAGACTAGGGGAATAGCCCAGTGTTAACTCAAAAGAGAAGACTAGGGGGGAATAGCCCAGTGTTAACTCAAAAGAGAAGACTAGGGGGAATAGCCCAGTGTTAACTCAAAAGAGAAGACGGAATCTTTAATGTTAACTCAAGAGAAGACTAGGGGAATAGCCCAGTGTTAACTCAAAAGAGAAGACTAGGGGGAATAGCCCAGTGTTAACTCAAAAAGAGAAGACTAGGGGAATAGCCCAGTGTTAACTCAAAGAGAAAGACTAGGGGAATAGCCCAGTGTTAACTCAAAAAGAGAAGACTAGGGGAATAGCCCAGTGTTAACTCAAAGAGAGAAGACTAGGGGAATAGCCCAGTGTTAACTCAAAGAGAGAAGACTATGGGGAATAGCCCAGTGTTAACTCAAAAGAGAAGACTAGGGGAATAGCCCAGTGTTAACTCAAAAAGAGAAGACTAGGGGAATAGCCCAGTGTTAACTCAAAAGAGAGAAGACTAGGGGGAATAGCCCAGTGTTAACTCAAAAAAGAGAAGACTAGGGGGAATAGCCCAGTGTTAACTCAAAAAGAAGACTAGAATAGCCCAGTGTTAACTCAAAAAGAGAAGACTAGGGGAATAGCCCAGTGTTAACTCAAAAGAGAAGACTAGGGGGAATAGCCCAGTGTTAACTCAAAAGAGAACTAGGGGAATAGCCCAGTGTTAACTCAAAAAGAGAAGACTAGGGGGAATAGCCCAGTGTTAACTCAAAAGAGAAGACTAGGGGAATAGCCCAGTGTTAACTCAAAAGAGAAGACTAGGGGAATAGCCCAGTGTTAACTCAAAAAGAGAAGACTAGGGGGAATAGCCCAGTGTTAACTCAAAAACAGAGAAGACTAGGGGAATAGCCCAGTGTTAACTCAAAAGAGAAGACTAGGGGGAATAGCCCAGTGTTAACTCAAAAAGAGAAGACTAGGGGAATAGCCCAGTGTTAACTCAAAAGAGAAGACTAGGGGGAATATCCCAGTGTTAACTCAAAAAGAGAAGACTAGGGGGAATAGCCCAGTGTTAACTCAAAAGAGAAGACTAGGGGAATAGCCCAGTGTTAACTCAAAAAGAGAAGACTAGGGGAATAGCCCAGTGTTAACTCAAAAGAGAAGACTAGGGGGAATAGCCCAGTGTTAACTCAAAAAGATCAAAAGAGAAGACTAGGGAATAGCCCAGTGTTATCAAAAAAGAGGAATAAGGAGGAAGGAGGGAAGGAGGGAAAGAGGGAAAAGAGAGGGACACCGAGGAATTAGAGAATCTTTCACCAGAGGGCTGTGTTGTATGTGTATATGTGTGTGTGGGTGTGTGTGTGTGTATATGTGTATGTGTGTGTGTGTGTATGTGTGTGTGCGTGTGTGCCAGGCTGGGCTGTGTTGTATGTGTATATGTTATGTGTGTGTGTGTATGTGTGTGTGTGTGTGTGTGTGTGTGTGTGTGTGTGCATTTGTACATTGTTAAAACACTGTATGTACGTATATGCGTGTGTGTGTACGTGTGTGTGTGTGTGTGTGAGTGTGTGCCAGGCTGGGCTGTGCTGTACGTGTATATGTGTGTGGGTGTGTGTATGTGACGTGTGTTGTGTGTGTGAGTGTGTATGGCTGGGCCAGGCCCTGAGCTCTTGTTTGTGAAAAAAAGACAGTCTCTCTTGGCTCAGTGGGCATGTGTTTGCCAATATTTATAGAACTGTGTAAATGTATTGTTTATTGTGTGGTTTTTTTGTGAGCCAATTATCTATGATTAGTGACCACAATGGTATGAGGTTAGATTTGGGGTTAACACCACTACTCTTATGGTAAGTGCAATCTTTAATGACCTCAGAGTCAGGACACCTGAATAACGTCCCATCCGAAAGACAGCACCCTACACAGGGCAATGTCCCAATCACTGCCCGAGGGCATTAGGATATAATATAGGAAAGAGTGCCTCCTACTGGCCCTCAACACCACTTCCAGCAGCACCGACCAGCACCAACCCTGCTTAGCTTCAGAGGTGAGCCAGTAGGGGGAGAGAGAGAGACAGAGAGAGAGAGAGACAGGGAGAGAGAGAGACAGGGAGAGAGAGAGAGGGAGAGAGGGAGAGACAGAGAGAGAGAGAGAGAGAGAGAGCTGAGAGAGAGAGACAGAGAGAGAGAGAGAGAGAGAGAGATACAGAGAGAGAGACAGAGAGAAAGAGAGAGAGAGAGAGAGAGAGAGACAGAGAGAGAGAGAGAGACAGACAGAGAGAGAGAAGAGAGACAGAGACAGAGAAGAGAGAGAGAGGAAAGAGGGAAAGAGGGAAAGAGAAAGAAAGATGGAAAGAGAAAGAGGGAAAGAGAGTAGAAACAAAGAAAAGAGAGAGAGTATAACCCGATCTGTTCCTGCCTAATAAATGTACTGTGTGTGTGAGATGCTGGTATATGAATGCAAATCATGTGTTTCCCTGCTGCCGTGATATGGTAACTGTGTTAGTGGGAGTATGAATCAGAGTGGGATGGAATCCTGAAAGTATAGGAGGAGGAAGTCATGGAGGACCAGGCTCTACTCTGTCTGTGAGGAAGTATAGGAGGAGGTTAGTCATGAGAGGACCTATAGATCTACTCTGTCTGTGAGGAAGTATAGGAGGAGGAAGTCATGAGAGGACCAGGCTACCTACTCTGTCTGTGAGGAAGTATAGGAGGAGGAAGTCATGAGGACCAGGCTATACTCTGTCTGTGAGGAAGGGAGGAGGAGTCATGAGAGGACCTATAGATCTACTCTGTCTGTGAGGAAGTATAGGAGGAGGAAGTCATGAGGGACCTAGGCTAGATCTACTCTGTCTGTGAGGAAGTATAGGAGGAAGTCATGAAGTCAGGAAGTATAGGAGGAGGAAGTCATGAGAGGACCAGGCTGTCTACTCTGTCTGTGAGGAAGTATAGGAGGAGGAAGTCATGAGAGGACCTATAGATCTACTCTGTCTGTGAGGAAGTATAGGAGGAGGAAGTCATGAGAGGACCAGGCTGTCTACTCTGTCTGTGAGGAAGTATAGGAGGAGGAAGTCCTGAGAGGACCAGGCTGTCTACTCTGTCTGTGAGGAAGTATAGGAGGAGGAAGTCATGAGAGGACCATAGATCTACTCTGTCTGTGAGGAAGTATAGGAGGAGGAAGTCATGAGAGGACCAGGCTGTCTACTCTGTCTGTGAGGAAGTATAGGAGGAGGAAGTCATGAGAGGAGGACTGTCTACTCTGTCTGTGAGGAAGTATAGGAGGAGGAAGTCATGAGAGGACCAGGCTGTCTACTCTGTCTGTGAGGAAGTATAGGAGGAGGAAGTCATGAGAGGACCAGGCTATCTACTCTGTCTGTGAGGAAGTCTTGAGAGGACCAGGTTGTCTACTCTGTCTGTGAGGAAGTATAGGAGGAGGAAGTCATGAGAGGACCTATAGATCTACTCTGTCTGTGAGGAAGTATAGGAGGAGGAAGTCCTGAGAGGACCAGGCTATCTACTCTGTATGTGAGGAAGTATAGGAGGAGGAAGTCATGAGAGGACCAGGCTGTCTACTCTGTCTGTGAGGAAGTCTTGAGAGGAGGCTATCTACTCTGTCTGTGAGGAAGTATAGGAGGAGGAAGTCCTGAGAGGACCTATAGATCTACTCTGTCTGTGAGGAAGTATAGGAGGAGGAGTCATGAGAGAACCAGTCCTGTCTGTGAGGAAGGACCAGAGGACCTATAGATCTACTCTGTCTGTGAGGAAGTATAGGAGGAGGAAGTCATGAGAGGACCAGGCTGTCTACTCTGTCTGTGAGGAAGTATAGGAGGAGGAAGTCCTGAGAGGACCAGGCTGTCTACTCTGTCTGTGAGGAAGTATAGGAGGAGGAAGTCATGAGAGGACCAGGCTGTCTACTCTGTCTGTGAGGAAGTATAGGAGGAGGAAGTCATGAGAGGACCAGGCTGTCTACTCTGTCTGTGAGGAAGTATAGGAGGAGGAAGTCATGAGAGGACCAGGAAGTATAGGAGGAGGAGGTCATGAGAGGACCAGGCTGTCTACTCTGTCTGTGAGGAAGTATAGGAGGAGGAAGTCATGAGAGGACCTATAGATCTACTCTGTCTGTGAGGAAGTATAGGAGGAGGAAGTCATGAGAGGACCAGGCTGTCTACTCTGTCTGTGAGGAAGTATAGGAGGAGGAAGTCATGAGAGGACCAGGCTGTCTACTCTGTCTGTGAGGAAGTATAGGAGGAGGAAGTCATGAGAGGACCTATAGATCTACTCTGTCTGTGAGGAAGTATAGAGGAAGTCATAGGAGGAGGAAGTCATGAGAGGACCAGGCTACCTACTCTGTCTGTGAGGAAGTATAGGAGGAGGAAGTCATGAGAGGACCAGGCTGTCTACTCTGTCTGTGAGGAAGTATAGGAGGAGGAAATCATGAGAGGACCAGGCTGTCTACTCTGTCTGTGAGGAAGTATAGGAGAGGAGGAAGGACCTCATGTCTGTGAGGAGGGAGGAGGAAGTCCTGAGGACTGTCTACTCTGTCTGTGAGGAAGTATAGGAGGAGGAAGTCATGAGAGGACCAGGCTATCTACTCTGTCTGTGAGGAAGTATACTCTGTCTGTGAGGAAGTATAGGAGGAGGAAGTCATGAGAGGACCTATAGATCTACTCTGTCTGTGAGGAAGTATAGGAGGAGGAAGTCATGAGAGGACCAGGCTGTCTACTCTGTCTGTGAGGAAGTATAGGAGGAGGAAGTCATGAGAGGACCTATAGATCTACTCTGTCTGTGAGGAAGTATAGGAGGAGGAAGTCATGAGAGGACCAGGCTATCTACTCTGTCTGTGAGGAAGTATAGGAGGAGGAAGTCATGAGAGGACCAGGCTGTCTACTCTGTCTGTGAGGAAGTATAGGAGGAGGAAGTCCTGAGAGAACCAGGCTACTACTCTGTCTGTGAGGAAGTATAGGAGGAGGAAGTCCTGAGAGGACCTATAGATCTACTCTGTCTGTGAGGAAGTATAGGAGGAGGAAGTCATGAGAGGACCAGGCTGTCTGTGAGGAAGTATAGGAGGAGGAAGTCATGAGAGGACCACTACTCTGTCTGTGAGGAAGTATAGGAGGAGGAAGTCATGAGAGGACCAGGCTATAGTCTACTCTGTCTGTGAGGAAGTATAGGAGGAGGAAGTCATGAGAGGACCAGGCTATCTACTCTGTCTGTGAGGAAGTATAGGAGGAGGAAGTCATGAGAGGACCAGGCTGTCTACTCTGTCTGTGAGGAAGTATAGGAGGAGGAAGTCATGAGAGGACCTATAGAACTACTCTGTCTGTGAGGAAGTATAGGAGGAGGAGGTCATGAGAGGACCTATAGATCTACTCTGTCTGTGAGGAAGTATAGGAGGAGGAAGTCATGAGAGGACCAGGCTACCTACTCTGTCTGTGAGGAAGTATAGGAGGAGGAAGTCATGAGAGGACCAGGCTGTCTACTCTGTCTGTGAGGAAGTATAGGAGGAGGAAGTCATGAGAGGACCAGGCTGTCTACTCTGTCTGTGAGGAAGTATAGGAGGAGGAAGTCATGAGAGGACCAGGCTGTCTACTCTGTCTGTGAGGAAGTATAGGAGGAGGAAGTCATGAGAGGACCTATAGATCTACTCTGTCTGTGAGGAAGTATAGGAGGAGGAAGTCATGAGAGGACCAGGCTGTCCACTCTGTCTGTGAGGAAGTATAGGAGGAGGAAGTCATGAGAGGACCAGGCTGTCTACTCTGTCTGTGAGGAAGTATAGGAGGAGGAAGTCATGAGAGGACCAGGCTGTCTACTCTGTCTGTGAGGAAGTATAGGAGGAGGAAGTCATGAGAGGACCTATAGATCTACTCTGTCTGTGAGGAAGTATAGGAGGAGGAAGTCATGAGAGGACCAGGCTGTCTACTCTGTCTGTGAGGAAGTATAGGAGGAGGAAGTCATGAGAGGACCAGGCTGTCTACTCTGTCTGTGAGGAAGTATAGGAGGAGGAAGTCATGAGAGGAGGACCTACTCTGTCTGTGAGGAAGTATAGGAGGAGGAAGTCCTGAGAGGACCAGGCTGTCTACTCTGTTTGTGAGGAAGTATAGGAGGAGGAAGTCATGAGAGGACCTATAGATCTACTCTGTCTGTGAGGAAGTCTAGGAGGAGGAAGTCATGAGAGGACCAGGTTATCTACTCTGTCTGTGAGGAAGTATAGGAGGAGGAAGTCCTGAGAGGACCAGGCTACCTACTCTGTCTGTGAGGAAGTATCGGAGGAGGAAGTCATGAGAGGACCAGGCTACCTACTCTGTCTGTGAGTAAGTCTAGGAGGAGGAAATCATGAGAGGACCAGGCTGTCTACTCTGTCTGTGAGGAAGTATAGGAGGAGGAAGTCATGAGAGGACCTATAGATCTACTCTGTCTGTGAGGAAGTATAGGAGGAGGAAGTCATGAGAGGACCAGGCTGTCTACTCTGTCTGTGAGGAAGTATAGGAGGAGGAAGTCCTGAGAGGACCAGGCTGTCTACTCTGTCTGTGAGGAAGTATAGGAGGAGGAAGTCATGAGAGGACCAGGCTGTCTACTCTGTCTGTGAGGAAGTATAGGAGGAGGAAGTCATGAGAGGACCAGGCTGTCTACTCTGTCTGTGAGGAAGTATAGGAGGAGGAAGTCATGAGAGGACCAGGCTGTCTACTCTGTCTGTGAGGAAGTATAGGAGGAGGAAGTCATGAGAGGACCTATAGAACTACTCTGTCTGTGAGGAAGTATAGGAGGAGGAGGTCATGAGAGGACCTATAGATCTACTCTGTCTGTGAGGAAGTATAGGAGGAGGAAGTCATGAGAGGACCAGGCTATCTACTCTGTCTGTGAGGAAGTATAGGAGGAGGAAGTCCTGAGAGGACCTATAGATCTACTCTGCCTGTGAGGAAGTATAGGAGGAGGAAGTCCTGAGGACCAGGCTGTCTACTCTGTCTGTGAGGAAGTATAGGAGGAAGTCATGAGAGGACCAGGCTGTCTACTCTGTCTGTGAGGAAGAGGACCAGGCTATCTATAGGAAGTATAGGAGGAGGAAGTCATGAGAGGACCTATAGATCTACTCTGTCTGTGAGGAAGTATAGGAGGAGGAAGTCATGAGAGGACCAGGCTGTCTACTCTGTCTGTGAGGAAGTATAGGAGGAGGAAGTCATGAGAGGACCCAGGCTATCTACTCTGTCTGTGAGGAAGTATAGGAGGAGGAAGTCCTGAGAGGACCTATAGATCTACTCTGTCTGTGAGGAAGTATAGGAGGAGGAAGTCATGAGAGGACCAGGCTGTCTACTCTGTCTGTGAGGAAGTATAGGAGGAGGAAGTCATGAGAGGACCAGGCTGAGAGGACCCAGGCTGTCTACTCTGTCTGTGAGGAAGTATAGGAGGAGGAAGTCATGAGAGGACCTATAGATCTACTCTGTCTGTGAGGAAGTATAGGAGGAGGAAGTCATGAGAGGACCAGGCTACCTACTCTGTCTGTGAGGAAGTATAGGAGGAGGAAGTCATGAGAGGACCTAGTCTACTCTGTCTGTGAGGAAGTATAGGAGGAGGAAGTCCTGAGAGGACCAGATCTACTCTGTCTGTGAGGAAGTATAGGAGGAGGAAGTCAGAGAGGACCAGGCTAAGTCTGTGAGGAAGTGAGAGGACCAGGCTACCTACTCTGTCTGTCTGTGAGGAAGTCTCTGTCTGTGAGGAGGAGGAGGAAGTCATGAGAGGACCAGGCTGTCTACTCTGTCTGTGAGGAAGTATAGGAGGAGGAAGTCAGGAGAGGACCAGGCTGTCTACTCTGTCTGTGAGGAAGTATAGGAGGAGGAAGTCATGAGAGGACCTATAGGCTCTACTCTGTCTGTGAGGAAGTATAGGAGGAAAGTCATGGAGAGGACCAGGCTGTCTACCTGTCTGTGAGGAAGTATAGGAGGAGGAAGTCCTGAGAGGGACCTATAGATCTACTCTGTCTGTGAGGAAGTATAGGAGGAGGAAGTCATGAGAGGACCAGGCTGTCTACTCTGTCTGTGAGGAAGTATAGGAGGAGGAAGTCCTGAGAGGACCAGGCTGTCTACTCTGTCTGTGAGGAAGTATAGGAGGAGGAAGTCATGAGAGGACCAGATCTACTGTCTGTGAGGAAGTATAGAGGAAGTCATGAGAGGACCAGGCTGTCTACTCTGTCTGTGAGGAAGTATAGGAGGAGGAAGTCCTGAGAGGACCATAGATCTACTCTGTCTGTGAGGAAGTATAGGAGGAGGAAGTCATGGAGGACCAGGCTGTCTACTCTGTCTGTGAGGAAGTATAGAGGAGGAAGTCCTGAGAGGACCAGGCTGTCTACTCTGTTTGTGAGGAAGTATAGGAGGAGGAAGTCATGAGAGGACCTATAGATCTACTCTGTCTGTGAGGAAGTATAGGAGGAGGAAGTCATGAGAGGACGAGGCTGTCTAGTCTGTGAGGAAGTATAGGAGGAGGAAGTCATGAGAGGACCAGGCTGTCTACTCTGTCTGTGAGGAAGTATAGGAGGAGGAAGTCATGAGAGGACCAGGCTGTCTACTAGGAAGTAGAGGAGGAAGTCCTGAGAGGACCAGGCTCTACTCTGTCTGTGAGGAAGTATAGGAGGAGGAAGTCATGAGAGGACCTATAGATCTACTCTGTCTGTGAGGAAGTATAGG
Organism: Oncorhynchus nerka; assembly: GCF_034236695.1. Classification (NCBI taxonomy): domain Eukaryota; kingdom Metazoa; phylum Chordata; class Actinopteri; order Salmoniformes; family Salmonidae; genus Oncorhynchus; species Oncorhynchus nerka. The sequence continues at coordinate 208,749 of NW_027040357.1, forward strand.
AGGAGGAAGTCATGAGAGGACCAGGCTATCTACTCTGTCTGTGAGGAAGTATAGGAGGAGGAAGTCATGAGAACCTCTACTGTCAGAGGACCATGAGAGGACCTATAGATCTACTCTGTCTGTGAGGAAGTATAGGAGGAGGAAGTCATGAGAGGACCAGGCTGTCTACTCTGTCTGTGAGGAAGTATAGGAGGAGGAAGTCATGAGAGGACCTATAGATCTACTCTGTCTGTGAGGAAGTATAGGAGGAGGGAAGTCATGAGAGGACCTATAGATCTGTCTGTGACTCTGTCTCTGAGGAAGTATAGGAGGAGGAAGTCATGAGAGGACCTATAGATCTACTCTGTCTGTGAGGAAGTATAGGAGGAGGAAGTCATGAGAGGACCAGGCTGTCTACTCTGTCTGTGAGGAAGTATAGGAGGAGGAAGTCATGAGAGGACCTATAGATCTACTCTGTCTGTGAGGAAGTATATGAGGAGGAAGTCATGAGAGGACCTATAGATCTACTCTGTCTGTGAGGAAGTATAGAGGAGGAAGTCATGAGAGGACCTACTCTGTCTGTGAGAAGTCATGAGAGGACCTCTGTCTGTGAGGAAGTATAGGAGGAGGAAGTCATGAGAGGACCAGGCTGTCTACTCTGTCTGTGAGGAAGTATAGGAGGAGGAAGTCATGAGAGGATCAGGCTGTCTACTACAAACGGCACCCTATTTCCTGTGAATCACTTTTGACCAGGACCCACAGAAAAAGTAGTGCACTATATAGGGATTGTGGTAGCATTTGGAATGCATCCTCTGACTGTCCTGAACAGTAGCTGGATATCTGACCTCGGCTCATAGGGTCAAAGGTTAGGTCTCTGGAGAGCATTCTACAAGCGGTGGAGGGACGGGGTTGATAGATGAGATGGACAGAAAGGCTTTAGGAGGGCTGCTTTAAAGCAGTGATCCAAATCCTCACCCTCTTGTGTCAGCTGGAGAAAACAGCTCCCCCAACAGACCTCTTCTTTTCATAGGCGATTTTTACTCCGTATTTGACAGTTGGATGTTTCTGAAAAGAGTGTAGATCGGCTTGTCTGTACCAACTACCGCTCAAATGACTCTGCCTTTTCATTTCAGCTTTTTTAAATCTATTAGCAGTAGGTTGAGTATTAGATATCAGTTGTGTCATGGGTAATTACATTAGGCCTAGATTACGCCACGCAATCTTTTCGAGGCGGGTTTCAGGACTGAGGCAAGATATCAGAAGAGCGAGTCTGTCTGAGTACTTGTGCTTAACACAAAATATTAATTCACAGCACGCAGATGTACAGTTCAGTAGGCTTTTAAAGCCTTACTGAACTAGGAACTAACACGGCGGTCAGAAGATCTCTTTCTCAAGGAGTACAGTATCAGACGCCGTCATAACAGAACAGAACACAGAAACCCAATGATCGTCATGGTAACCATTACAGCCGTGAACCTGTTCATGTTACTGCTCCTGATAGGGTGGCCATGATCTTACATGATTTTATTAAGCTTACAGCAGTATCATCAGTTGACCCCTATGCCCAGCCCTATATCAATCAACCACTTTATCTAGGCCTCAGTTAAACACATCAGTTAACCCCTATGCCCAGCCCTATATCAATCAACCACTTTATCTAGGCCTCAGTTAAACACATCAGTTAACCCCTATACCCAGCCCTATATCAATCAACCACTTTATCTAGGCCTCAGTTAAACACATCAGTTAACCCCTATACCCAGCCCTATATCAATCAACCACTTTATCTAGGCCTCAGTTAAACACATCAGTTAACCCCTATGCCCAGCCCTATATCAATCAACCACTTTATCTAGGCCTCAGTTAAACACATCAGTTAACCCCTATACCCAGCCCTATATCCAGCCCTTTATCCAGCCCTTAAACACATAACCAGCCCCATATCAATCAACCCTTTATCCAGCCCTGTATCCAGCCCTGTATCCAGATATTCAATCCTTTATATCCTCAGCACCAGTTAACCCTATCCAGCCCTATATCCAGCCCTGTATCCAGCCCTATATCCAGCCCTGTATCCAGCCCTATATCCAGCCCTATATCCAGACCTAAATCATGCTCTATATCCAGGCCTGTATCCAGACCTATATCCTGCTCTATATCCAGAACTATATCCCGCCCCTATATCCAGGCCTGCATCCAGACCTATATCCTGCCCTATATCCAGACCTAAATCCTGCTCTATATCCAGGCCTGTATCCAGCCCCTGCTCTATCAGACCTATATCCTGCTCTATATCCAGGCCTGCATCAGACCTATATCCTGCTCTATATCCAGACCTATATCCTATATCCAGGCCGGTCTTCAGACCTATATCCTGCTTCTATATCCAGGCCTGTAGTCAGACCTATATCCTGCTCTATATCCAGGCCTGTATTCAGACCTATATCCTGCCCTATATCCAGGCCGGTCTTCAGACCTATATCCTGCTCTATATCTGTCCGTTGGCTTATACATTTTTTCTAATGAGCTTTGACATCTCTCCGTTGGCTCTCTTCTTTCAGCCTTCATCTCCTGTTCCTCCTCTCGTATTCCACCTCCCCTCTTCCTTTGTCTTTCAGCCTTCATCTCCTGTTCCTCCTCTCGTATTCCACCTCCCCTCTTCCTTTGTCTTTCAGCCTTCATCTCCTGTTCCTCCTCTCATATTCCACCTCCCCTCTTCCTTTGTCTTTCAGCCTTCATCTCCTGTTCCTCCCCTCATATTCCACCTCCCCTCTTCCTTTGTCTTTCATCCTTCATCTCCTGTTCCTCCTCTCGTATTCCACCTCCCCTCTTCCTTTGTCTTTCAGCCTTCATCTCCTGTTCCTCCTCTCGTACCTCCCCCCTTTCCTTTGTCTTTCAGCCTTCATCTCCTGTTCCTCCTCTCTCCACCTCCCCTCTTCCTCTGTCTTTCAGCCTTCATCTCCTGTTCCTCCTCTCGTACCTCCCCTCTTCCTCTGCCCCCATAGTTTTTTTTCAATTGTAAATTGACACAGTTTTGCTCCCCGAATCACGTGGACGTAATCCACCAAGCCGAGCTAATTACAGCTGTTGTATTTAACTGTGTTGACAGTGAGGAATATCAAGCTGAATACACTACTTTCTTTACCAATCCGTCTCTTCGTTCCATCTCTCCCTCTCTCCGCCCCACTCCCGCTCTCTCTTCCTGTTTCTATGAAGTACAGTCTCTCTCTCTCTTCCCTGTTTCTATAAAGTACAGTCTCCCTCCCTCCCTCCCTCCCTTCCTCCCTCCCCCCACTCTCTTCCTGTTTCTATAAAGTACAGTCTCTCGCTCTCTTCCTGTTTCTATAAAGTACAGTTTCTCGCTCCTCTTTCCTGTTTCTATAAAGTACAGTCTCTCGCTCTCTCTTCCTGTTTCTGTAAAGTACAGTCTCTCGCTCTCTCTTCCTGTTTCTATAAAGTACAGTCTCTCGCTCTCTCTTCCTGTTTCTATAAAGTACAGTCTCTCGCTCTCTCTTCCTGTTTCTATAAAGTACAGTCTCTCTCACTAATGAATCTCCAGTAGAGTGATATATTAATGGCCACCGTCGTCCCCCATTATTACTGGGTAGAAATGACAATAAATTGACATCATTTAGATAATGAGTCTCACTGCTGTGTCGTATTATTACAGTCTCATCAGGAGATTGATAATATATTAGTTGTTTTGTGAACTCTTCTCAGCCGGAGTGAAATCGGGCCTGCAAAGCACCTAGAGTCGTTCTACATTGTTACACTTACTTAGAAGGATAACGCAAGACTCCCAGGAGTCCAAATGATCAATGTCCGTCACTGTCTTACAGTGGTTCCTGTGTGTTCACACTGCCATGTTATTCCCATCTGTACTCAGATCAGAAGTCTGTCTTTAATATGGAACAGTACTGACTTTAACATGGTACAGTACTATATTTAATATGGAACAGTACTATATTTAATATGGAACAGTACTATATTTAATATGGAACAGTACTATATTTAATATGGAACAGTACTATATTTAATATAGAACAGTACTATATTTAATATGGAACAGTACTATATTTAATGTGGAACAGTACTATATTTAATATGGAACAGTACTATATTTAATATGGAACAGTACTATATTTAATATGGAACAGTACTATATTTATAGGGGACAGTTATATTTAATATGGAACAGTACTATATTTAATAGGATACTATATTTAATATGGAACAGTACTATATTTAATATGGAACAGTACTATATTTAATATGGAACAGTACTATATTTAATATGGAACAGTACTATATTTAATATGGAACAGTACTATATTTACTATATGGAACAGTACTATATTTAATATGGAACAGTACTATATTTAATATGGAACAGTACTATATTTAACATGGAACAGTACTATATTTAATATGGAACAGTACTATATTTAATATGGAACAGTACTATATTTAATATGGAATAGTACTATATTTAATATGGAACAGTACTATATTTAATATGGAACAGTACTATATTTAATATGGAACAGTACTATATTTAATATGGAACAGTACTATATTTAATTGGAACAGTACTATATTTAAATGAACAGTACTATATTTAATATGGAACAGTACTATATTTAATATGGAACAGTACTATATTTAACATGGAACAGAACTTTAATATGGAACAGTACTATATTTAATATGGAACAATATGTACTATATTTAATATGGAACAGTACTATATTTAAATGGAACAGTACTATATTTAACATGGAACAGTACTATATTTAATATGGAACAGTACTATATTTAATATGGAACAGTACTATATTTAAATGGAACAGAACTATATTTAATATGGAACAGTACTATATTTAATATGGAACAGTACTATATTTAATATGGAACAGTACCATAATTAATATGGAACAGTACTATATTTAATATGGAACAGTACTATATTTAATATGGAATAGTACTATATTTAATATGGAACAGTACTATATTTAATATGGAACAGTACTATATTTAATATGGAACAGTACTATATTTAATATGGAACAGTACTATATTTAACATGGAACAGTACTATATTTAATATGGAACAGTACTATATTTAATATGGAACAGTACTATATTTAATATGGAACAGTACTGTATTTAATATGGAACAGTACTATCTTTAATATGGAACAGTACTATATTTAATATGGAACAGTACTATATTTAATATGGAACAGTACTATATTTAAATGTTACTATATTTAACATGGAACAGTACTATATTTAATATGGAACAGTACTATATTTAATATGGAACAGAACTATATTAATATGGAACAGTACTATATTTAACATGGAACAGTACTATATTTAATATGGAACAGTACTATATTTAATATGGAACAGTACTATATTTAATATGGAACAGTACTATATTTAATATGGAACAGTACTATATTTAATATGGAACAGTACTAATATGGAACAGTACTATATTTAATATGGAACAGTACTATATTTAATATGGAACAGTACTATATTTAATATGGAACAGTACTATATTTAATATGGAACAGTACTATATTTAATATGGAACAGTACTATATTTAATATGGAACAGTACTATATTTAAATGGAACAGTACTATATTTAACATGGAACAGTACTATATTTAATATGGAACAGTACTATATTTAAATGGAACAGAACTATATTTAATATGGAACAGTACTATATTTAATATGGAACAGTACTATATTTAATATGGAACAGTACTATATTTAACATGGAACAGTACTATATTTAATATGGAACAGTACTATATTTAATATGGAACAGTACTATATTTAATATGGAACAGTACTATATTTAATATGGAACAGTACTATATTTAATATGGAACAGTACTATATTTAAATGTAACAGTACTATATTTAACATGGAACAGTACTATATTTAATATGGAACAGTACTATATTTAAATGGAACAGAACTATATGTAATATGGAACAGTACTATATTTAACATGGAACAGTACTATATTTAATATGGAACAGTACTATATTTAACATGGAACAGTACTATATTTAATATGGAACAGTACTATATTTAATATGGAACAGTACTATATTTAATATGGAACAGTACTATATTTAATATGGAACAGTACTATATTTAATATGGAACAGTACTATATTTAATATGGAACAGTACTATATTTAATATGGAACAGTACTATATTTAATATGGAACAGTACTATATTTAATATGGAACAGTACTATATTTAATATGGAACAGTACTATATTTAATATGGAACAGTACTATATTTAATATGGAACAGTACTAAATATGGAACAGTATTTAATATGGAACAGTACTATATTTAATATGGAACAGTACTATATTTAATATGGAACAGTACTATATTTAACATGGAACAGTACTATATTTAATATGGAACAGTACTATATTTAATATGGAACAGTACTATATTTAATATGGAACAGTACTATATTTAACATGGAACAGTACTATATTTAATATGGAACAGTACTATATTTAACATGGAACAGTACTATATTTAATATGGAACAGTACTATATTTAATATGGAACAGTACTATATTTAAATTGGAACAGTACTATATTTAATATGGAACAGTACTATATTTAATATGGAACAGTACTATATTTAATATGGAACAGTACTATATTTAACATGGAACAGTACTATATTTAATATGGAACAGTACTATATTTAACATGGAACAGTACTATATTTAATATGGAACAGTACTATATTTAATATGGATCAGTACTATATTTAATATGGAACAGTACTATATTTAATATGGAACAGTACTATATTTAGTATGGAACAGTACTATATTTAAATGTAACAGTACTATATTTAACATGGAACAGTACTATATTTAATATGGAACAGTGCTATATTTAAATGGAACAGAACTATATGTAATATGGAACAGTACATGGAACAGTACTATATTTAATATGGAACAGTACTATATTTAACATGGAACAGTACTATATTTAATATGGAACAGTACTATATTTAATATGGAACAGTACTATAGTTAAATTGGAACAGTACTATATTTAATATGGATCAGTACTATATTTAATATGGAACTATATTTAATATGGAACAGTACTATATTTAATATGGAACAGACAGTACTATATTTAATATGGAACAGTACTATATTTAACATGGAACAGAACTATATTTAATATGGAACAGTATTATATTTAATATGGAACAGTACTATTTTTAAATGTAACAGTACTATATTTAACATGAACAGTACTATATTTAATATGGAACAGTACTATATTTAAATGGAATAGAACTATATGTAATATGGAACAGTACTATATTTAAATGGAACTACTATATTATGGAACAGTACTATATTTAACATGGAACAGTACTATATTTAATATGGAACAGTACTATATTTAACATGGAACAGTACTATATTTTAATATGGAACAGTACTATATTTAAATGGAACAGTACTATATTTAACATGGAACAGTACTATATTTAATATGGAACAGTACTATATTTAATATGGAACAGTACTAATTAAATGGAACAGAACTATATTTAATATGGAACAGTACTATATTTAATATGGAACAGTACTATATTTAATATGGAACAGTACCATAATTAATATGGAACAGTACTATATTTAATATGGAACAGTACTATATTTAATATGGAACAGTACTATATTTCACATGGAACAGTACTATATTTAAAAACTGTACTAGTTTTAACCTGGAACAGTACTATATTTAATATGGATCAGTACTATATTTAATATGGAACAGTACTATATTTAACATGGAACAGTACTATATTTACTATATTTAATATGGAACAGTACTATATTTAATATGGAACAGTACTATATTTAATATGGAACAGTACTATATTTAATATGTAACAGTACTATATTTAATATGGAACAGTACTAAATTTAACATGGATCAGTACTATATTTAATATGGAACAGTACTATATTTAACATGGAACAGTATATATTAATATGGAACAGTACTATATTTAATATGGAACAACTATATATTTAACTGTAATATTTAATATGGAGACAGTACTTTATATTTAATATGGAACAGTACTATATTTAACATGGAACAGTACTATATGGAACAGTACTATATTTAATATGGAACAGTACTATATTTAATATGGAACAGTACTATATTTAAATGGAACAGTACTATATTTAATATGGAACAGTACTATATTTAATATGGAACAGTACTATATTTAAATGGAACAGAACTATATAATATGGAACAACATGGAACAGTACTATATTTAATATGGAACAGTACTATATTTAAATGGAACAGATATTTAATATGGACTATATATTTTTAATATGGAACAGTACTATATTTAACATGGAACAGTACTATATTTAATATGGAACAGTACTATATTTAACATGGATCAGTACTATATTTAATATGGAACAGTACTATATTTAATATGGAACAGTACTATATTTAATATGGAACAGTAACAATACTATTTAAATGGAACAGTACTATATTTAATATGGAACAGTACTATATTTAATATGGAACAGTACTATATATTTAATATGGAACAGTACTATATTTAATATGGAACAGTACTATATTTAACATGGAACAGTACTATATTTAATATGGAACAGTACTATATTTAGTATGGAACAGTACTATATTTAAATGTAACAGTACTATATTTAATATGGAACAGTACTATATTTAATATGGAACAGTACTATATTTAAATGGAACAGTACTATATTAATATGGAACAGTACATATTTAATATGGAACAGTACTATATTTAATAACAGTACTATATTTAACATGGAACAGTACTATATTTAATATGGAACAGTACTATATTTAATATGGAACAGTACTATATTTAATATGGAACAGTACAGTACTATATTTAACATGGAACAGTTATATTTAATATGGAACAGTACTATATTTAATATGGATCAGTACTATATTTAATATGGAACAGTACTATATTTAATATGGAACAGTACTATATTTAATATGGAACAGTACTATATTTAATATGGAACAGTACTATATTTAATATGGAACAGTACTAAATTTAACATGGATCAGTACTATATTTAATATGGAACAGTACTATATTTAATATGGAACAGTACTATATTTAATATGGAACAGTACTGTCTTAAATATGGAACAGTACTATCTGTAATATGGAACAGTACTATATTTAATATGGAACAGTACTATATTTAATATGGAACAGTACTATATTTAACATGGAACAGTACTATATTTAATATGGAACAGTACTATATTTAATATGGAACAGTACTATATTTAAATGTAACAGTACTATATTTAACATGGAACAGTACTATATTTAATATGGAACAGTACTATATTTAAATGGAACAGAACTATATGTAATATGGAACAGTACTATATTTAACATGGAACAGTACTATATTTAACATGGAACAGTACTATATTTAACATGGAACAGTACTATATTTAATATGGAACAGTACTATATTTAATATGGAACAGTACTATATTTAAATTGGAACAGTACTATATCTAATATGGATCAGTACAATATTTAATATGGAACAGTACTATATTTAATATGGAACAGTACTATATTTAATATGGAACAGTACTATATTTAATATGGAACAGTACTATATTTAACATGGAACAGTACTATATTTAATATGGAACAGTACTATATTTAAAATGGATCAGTACTATATTTAATATGGAACAGTACTATATTTAATATGGAACAGTACTATATTTAGTATGGAACAGTACTATATTTAAATGTAACAGTACTATATTTAACATGGAACAGTACTATATTTAATATGGAACAGTACTATATTTAAATGGAACAGAACTATATGTAATATGGAACAGTACATGGAACAGTACTATATTTAATATGGAACAGTACTATATTTAACATGGAACAGTACTATATTTAATATGGAACAGTACTATATTTAATATGGAACAGTACTATATTTAATATGGAACAGTACTGTCTTAAATATGGAACAGTACTATCTGTAATATGGAACAGTACTATATTTAAATGGAACAGAACTATATGTAATATGGAACAGTACTATATTTAACATGGAACAGTACTATATTTAATATGGAACAGTACTATATTTAACATGGAACAGTACTATATTTAATATGGAACAGTACTATATTTAATATGGAACAGTACTATATTTAAATTGGAACAGTACTATATTTAAATGTAACAGTACTATATTTAACATGGAACAGTACTATATTTAATATGGAACAGTACTATATTTAAATGGAACAGAACTATATGTAATATGGAACAGTACTATATTTAACATGGAACAGTACTATATTTAATATGGAACAGTACTATATTTAACATGGAACAGTACTATATTTAATATGGAACAGTACTATATTTAATATGGAACAGTACTATATTTAAATTGGAACAGTACTATATCTAATATGGATCAGTACAATATTTAATATGGAACAGTACTATATTTAATATGGAACAGTACTATATTTAATATGGAACAGTACTATATTTAATATGGAACAGTACTATATTTAACATGGAACAGTACTATATTTAATATGGAACAGTACTATATTTAAAATGGATCAGTACTATATTTAATATGGAACAGTACTATATTTAATATGGAACAGTACTATATTTAGTATGGAACAGTACTATATTTAAATGTAACAGTACTATATTTAACATGGAACAGTACTATATTTAATATGGAACAGTACTATATTTAAATGGAACAGAACTATATGTAATATGGAACAGTACATGGAACAGTACTATATTTAATATGGAACAGTACTATATTTAACATGGAACAGTACTATATTTAATATGGAACAGTACTATATTTAATATGGAACAGTACTATAGTTAAATTGGAACAGTACTATATTTAATATGGATCAGTACTATATTTAATATGGAACAGTACTATATTTAATATGGAACAGTACTATATTTAATATGGAACAGTACTATATTTAACATGGAACAGAACTATATTTAATATGGAACAGTATTATATTTAATATGGAACAGTACTATTTTTAAATGTAACAGTACTATATTTAACATGGAACAGTACTATATTTAATATGGAACAGTACTATATTTAAATGGAACAGAACTATATGTAATATGGAACAGTACTATATTTAACATGGAACAGTACTATATTTAATATGGAACAGTACTATATTTAACATGGAACAGTACTATATTTAATATGGAACAGTACTATATTTAAATGGAACAGTACTATATTTAACATGGAACAGTACTATATTTAATATGGAACAGTACTATATTTAATATGGAACAGTACTATATTTAAATGGAACAGAACTATATTTAATATGGAACAGTACTATATTTAATATGGAACAGTACTATATTTAATATGGAACAGTACCATAATTAATATGGAACAGTACTATATTTAATATGGAACAGTACTATATTTCATATGGAACAGTACTATATTTCACATGGAACAGTACTATATTTAAAATGGAACAGTACTATATTTAATATGGATCAGTACTATATTTAATATGGAACAGTACTATATTTAACATGGAACAGTACTATATTTAATATGGAACAGTACTATATTTAATATGGAACAGTACTATATTTAATATGGAACAGTACTATATTTAATATGTAACAGTACTATATTTAATATGGAACAGTACTAAATTTAACATGGATCAGTACTATATTTAATATGGAACAGTACTATATTTAATATGGAACAGTACTATATTTAATATGGAACAGTACTGTCTTTAATATGGAACAGTACTATCTGTAATATGGAACAGTACTATATTTAATATGGAACAGTACTATATTTAATATGGAACAGTACTATATTTAACATGGAACAGTACTATATTTAATATGGAACAGTACTATATTTAATATGGAACAGTACTATATTTAAATGTAACAGTACTATATTTAACATGGAACAGTACTATATTTAATATGGAACAGTACTATATTTAAATGGAACAGAACTATATGTAATATGGAACAGTACTATATTTAACATGGAACAGTACTATATTTAATATGGAACAGTACTATATTTAACATGGAACAGTACTATATTTAATATGGAACAGTACTATATTTAAATTGGAACAGTACTATATTTAATATGGATCAGTACTATATTTAATATGGAACAGTACTATATTTAATATGGATCAGTACTATATTTAATATGGAACAGTACTATATTTAATATGGAACAGTACTATATTTAGTATGGAACAGTACTATATTTAAATGTAACAGTACTATATTTAACATGGAACAGTACTATATTTAATATGGAACAGTACTATATTTAAATGGAACAGAACTATATGTAATATGGAACAGTACATGGAACAGTACTATATTTAATATGGAACAGTACTATATTTAACATGGAACAGTACTATATTTAATATGGAACAGTACTATATTTAATATGGAACAGTACTATAGTTAAATTGGAACAGTACTATATTTAATATGGATCAGTACTATATTTAATATGGAACAGTACTATATTTAATATGGAACAGTACTATATTTAATATGGAACAGTACTATATTTAATATGGAACAGTACTATATTTAATATGGAACAGTACTAAATTTAACATGGATCAGTACTATATTTAATATGGAACAGTACTATATTTAATATGGAACAGTACTATATTTAATATGGAACAGTACTGTCTTAAATATGGAACAGTACTATCTGTAATATGGAACAGTACTATATTTAATATGGAACAGTACTATATTTAATATGGAACAGTACTATATTTAACATGGAACAGTACTATATTTAATATGGAACAGTACTATATTTAATATGGAACAGTACTATATTTAAATGTAACAGTACTATATTTAACATGGAACAGTACTATATTTAATATGGAACAGTACTATATTTAAATGGAACAGAACTATATGTAATATGGAACAGTACTATATTTAACATGGAACAGTACTATATTTAACATGGAACAGTACTATATTTAACATGGAACAGTACTATATTTAATATGGAACAGTACTATATTTAATATGGAACAGTACTATATTTAAATTGGAACAGTACTATATCTAATATGGATCAGTACAATATTTAATATGGAACAGTACTATATTTAATATGGAACAGTACTATATTTAATATGGAACAGTACTATATTTAATATGGAACAGTACTATATTTAACATGGAACAGTACTATATTTAATATGGAACAGTACTATATTTAAAATGGATCAGTACTATATTTAATATGGAACAGTACTATATTTAATATGGAACAGTACTATATTTAGTATGGAACAGTACTATATTTAAATGTAACAGTACTATATTTAACATGGAACAGTACTATATTTAATATGGAACAGTACTATATTTAAATGGAACAGAACTATATGTAATATGGAACAGTACATGGAACAGTACTATATTTAATATGGAACAGTACTATATTTAACATGGAACAGTACTATATTTAATATGGAACAGTACTATATTTAATATGGAACAGTACTATATTTAATATGGAACAGTACTGTCTTAAATATGGAACAGTACTATCTGTAATATGGAACAGTACTATATTTAATATGGAACAGTACTATATTTAATATGGAACAGTACTATATTTAACATGGAACAGTACTATATTTAATATGGAACAGTACTATATTTAATATGGAACAGTACTAATTTGGAACAGTACTATATTTAAATGTAACAGTACTATATTTAACATGGAACAGTACTATATTTAATATGGAACAGTACTATATTTAAATGGAACAGAACTATATGTAATATGGAACAGTACTATATTTAACATGGAACAGTACTATATTTAATATGGAACAGTACTATATTTAACATGGAACAGTACTATATTTAATATGGAACAGTACTATATTTAATATGGAACAGTACTATATTTAAATTGGAACAGTACTATATCTAATATGGATCAGTACAATATTTAATATGGAACAGTACTATATTTAATATGGAACAGTACTATATTTAATATGGAACAGTACTATATTTAATATGGAACAGTACTATATTTAACATGGAACAGTACTATATTTAATATGGAACAGTACTATATTTAAAATGGATCAGTACTATATTTAATATGGAACAGTACTATATTTAATATGGAACAGTACTATATTTAGTATGGAACAGTACTATATTTAAATGTAACAGTACTATATTTAACATGGAACAGTACTATATTTAATATGGAACAGTACTATATTTAAATGGAACAGAACTATATGTAATATGGAACAGTACATGGAACAGTACTATATTTAATATGGAACAGTACTATATTTAACATGGAACAGTACTATATTTAATATGGATCAGTACTATATTTAATATGGAACAGTACTATATTTAATATGGAACAGTACTATATTTAATATGGAACAGTACTATATTTAACATGGAACAGAACTATATTTAATATGGAACAGTATTATATTTAATATGGAACAGTACTATTTTTAAATGTAACAGTACTATATTTAACATGGAACAGTACTATATTTAATATGGAACAGTACTATATTTAAATGGAACAGAACTATATGTAATATGGAACAGTACTATATTTAACATGGAACAGTACTATATTTAATATGGAACAGTACTATATTTAACATGGAACAGTACTATATTTAATATGGAACAGTACTATATTTAAATGGAACAGTACTATATTTAACATGGAACAGTACTATATTTAATATGGAACAGTACTATATTTAATATGGAACAGTACTATATTTAAATGGAACAGAACTATATTTAATATGGAACAGTACTATATTTAATATGGAACAGTACTATATTTAATATGGAACAGTACCATAATTAATATGGAACAGTACTATATTTAATATGGAACAGTACTATATTTAATATGGAACAGTACTATATTTCACATGGAACAGTACTATATTTAAAATGGAACAGTACTATATTTAATATGGATCAGTACTATATTTAATATGGAACAGTACTATATTTAACATGGAACAGTACTATATTTAATATGGAACAGTACTATATTTAATATGGAACAGTACTATATTTAATATGTAACAGTACTATATTTAATATGGAACAGTACTAAATTTAACATGGATCAGTACTATATTTAATATGGAACAGTACTATATTTAATATGGAACAGTACTATATTTAATATGGAACAGTACTGTCTTTAATATGGAACAGTACTATCTGTAATATGGAACAGTACTATATTTAATATGGAACAGTACTATATTTAATATGGAACAGTACTATATTTAACATGGAACAGTACTATATTTAATATGGAACAGTACTATATTTAATATGGAACAGTACTATATTTAAATGTAACAGTACTATATTTAACATGGAACAGTACTATATTTAATATGGAACAGTACTATATTTAAATGGAACAGAACTATATGTAATATGGAACAGTACTATATTTAACATGGAACAGTACTATATTTAATATGGAACAGTACTATATTTAACATGGAACAGTACTATATTTAATATGGAACAGTACTATATTTAAATTGGAACAGTACTATATTTAATATGGATCAGTACTATATTTAATATGGAACAGTACTATATTTAATATGGATCAGTACTATATTTAATATGGAACAGTACTATATTTAATATGGAACAGTACTATATTTAGTATGGAACAGTACTATATTTAAATGTAACAGTACTATATTTAACATGGAACAGTACTATATTTAATATGGAACAGTACTATATTTAAATGGAACAGAACTATATGTAATATGGAACAGTACATGGAACAGTACTATATTTAATATGGAACAGTACTATATTTAACATGGAACAGTACTATATTTAATATGGAACAGTACTATATTTAATATGGAACAGTACTATAGTTAAATTGGAACAGTACTATATTTAATATGGATCAGTACTATATTTAATATGGAACAGTACTATATTTAATATGGAACAGTACTATATTTAATATGGAACAGTACTGTCTTTAATATGGAACAGTACTATATTTAATATGGAACAGTACTAAATTTAACATGGATCAGTACTATATTTAATATGGAACAGTACTATATTTAATATGGAACAGTACTATATTTAATATGGAACAGTACTAAATATGGAACAGTACTATCTGTAATATGGAACAGTACTATATTTAATATGGAACAGTACTATATTTAATATGGAACAGTACTATATTTAATATGGAACAGTACTATATTTAATATGGAACAGTACTATATTTAAATGTAACAGTACTATATTTAATATGGAACAGTACTATATTTAATATGGAACAGTACTATATTTAAATGGAACAACAGTACTATATTTAATATGGAACAGTACTATATTTAACATGGAACAGTACTATATTTAAATGGAACAGTACTATATTTAATATGGAACAGTACTATATTTAATATGGAACAGTACTATATTTAAATTGGAACAGTACTATATCTAATATGGATCAGTACAATATTTAATATGGAACAGTACTATATTTAATATGGAACAGTACTATATTTAATATGGAACAGTACTATATTTAATATGGAACAGTACTATATTTAATATGGAACAGTACTATATTTAATATGGAACAGTACTATATTTAAAATGGATCAGTACTATATTTAATATGGAACAGTACTATATTTAATATGGAACAGTACTATATTTAATATGGAACAGTACTATATTTAATAACAGTACTATATTTAACATGGAACAGTACTATATTTAATATGGAACAGTACTATATTTAAATGGAACAGAACTATATGTAATATGGAACAGTACATGGAACAGTACTATATTTAATATGGAACAGTACTATATTTAACATGGAACAGTACTATATTTAATATGGAACAGTACTATATTTAATATGGAACAGTACTATATTTAATATGGAACAGTACTGTCTTAAATATGGAACAGTACTATCTGTAATCTGGAACAGTACTATATGGAACAGTACTATATTAATATGGAACAGTACTATATTTAATATGGAACAGTACTATATTTAACATGGAACAGTACTATATTTAATATGTACTATATTTAATATGGAACAGTACTATATTTAAATGGAACAGTACTATATTTAAATGGAACAGTACTATATTTAATATGGAACAGTACTATATTTAAATGGAACAGAACTGGAACAGTACTATATTTAAATGGAACAGTACTATATTTAATATGGAACAGTACTATATTTAATATGGAACAGTACTATATTTAACATGGAACAGTACTATATTTAATATGGAACAGTACTATATTTAACATGGAACAGTACTATATCTAATATGGATCAGTATATTTAATATGGAACAGTACTATATTTAATATGGAACAGTACTATATTTAATATGGAACAGTACTATATTTAATATGGAACAGTACTATATTTAACATGGAACAGTACTATATTTAATATGGAACAGTACTATATTTAAAATGGATCAGTACTATATTTAATATGGAACAGTACTATATTTAATATGGAACAGTACTATATTTAATGGAACAGTACTATATTTAAATGTAACAGTACTATATTTAATATGGAACAGTACTATATTTAATATGGAACAGTACTATATTTAAATGGATGTAATATGGAACAGTACATGGAACAGTACTATATTTAATATGGAACAGTACTATATTTAACATGGAACAGTACTATATTGGAACAGTAATATGGAACAGTACTATATTTAATATGGAACAGTACTATATTTAATATGGAACAGTACTATATTTAATATGGAACAGTACTATATTTAACATGGAACAGAACTATGGAACAGTACTATATTTAATATGGAACAGTACTATTTTTAAATGTAACAGTAATATGGAACAGTACTATATTTAATATGGAACAGTACTATATTTAAATGGAACAGAACTATATGTAATATGGAACAGTACTATATTTAACATGGAACAGTACTATATTTAATATGGAACAGTACTATATTTAACATGGAACAGTACTATATTTAACATGGAACAGTACTATATTTAAATGGAACAGTACTATATTTAACATGGAACAGTACTATATTTAATATGGAACAGTACTATATTTAATATGGAACAGTACTATATTTAAATGGAACAGAACTATATTTAATATGGAACAGTACTATATTTAATATGGAACAGTACTATATTTAATATGGAACAGTACTATAATTAATATGGAACAGTACTATATTTAATATGGAACAGTACTATATTTAATATGGAACAGTACTATATTTAAACAGTATATATTTAAAATGGAACAGTACTATATTTAATATGGAACAGTACTATATTTAATATGGAACAGTACTATATTTAACATGGAACAGTACTATATTTAATATGGAACAGTACTATATTTAATATGGAACAGTACTATATTTAATATGGAATAGTACTATATTTAATATGGAACAGTACTATATTTAATATGGATCAGTACTATATTTAATATGGAACAGTACTATATTTAATATGGAACAGTACTATATTTAATATGGAACAGTACTGTCTTTAATATGGAACAGTACTATCTGTAATATGGAACAGTACTATATTTAATATGGAACAGTACTATATTTAATATGGAACAGTACTATATTTAACATGGAACAGTACTATATTTAATATGGAACAGTACTATATTTAATATGGAACAGTACTATATTTAAATGGACAGTACTATATTTAACATGGAACAGTACTATATTTAATATGGAACAGTACTATATTTAAATGGAACAGAACTATATGGAACAGTACTATATTTAACATGGAACAGTACTATATTTAATATGGAACAGTACTATATTTAACATGGAACAGTACTATATTTAATATGGAACAGTACTATATTTAAATTGGAACAGTACTATATTTAATATGGATCAGTACTATATTTAATATGGAACAGTACTATATTTAATATGGATCAGTACTATATTTAATATGGAACAGTACTATATTTAATATGGAACAGTACTATATTTAATATGGAACAGTACTATATTTAAATGTAACAGTACTATATTTAACATGGAACAGTACTATATTTAATATGGAACAGTACTATATTTAAATGGAACAGAACTATATGTAATATGGAACAGTACATGGAACAGTACTATATTTAATATGGAACAGTACTATATTTAACATGGAACAGTACTATATTTAATATGGAACAGTACTATATTTAATATGGAACAGTACTATAGTTAAATTGGAACAGTACTATATTTAATATGGATCAGTACTATATTTAAATGGAACAGTACTATATTTAATATGGAACAGTACTATATTTAATATGGAACAGTACTATATTTAATATTTAATATGGAACAGTACTATATTTAACATGGAACAGTACTATATTTAATATGGAACAGTACTATATTTAATATGGAACAGTACTATATTTAAATTGGAACAGTACTATATTTAATATGGATCAGTACTATATTTAATATGGAACAGTACTATATTTAATATGGAACAGTACTATATTTAATATGGAACAGTACTATATTTAATATGGAACAGTACTATATTTAATATGGATCAGTACTATATTTAATATGGAACAGTACTATATTTAATATGGAACAGTACTATATTTAGTATGGAACAGTACTATATTTAAATGTAACAGTACTATATTTAACATGGAACAGTACTATATTTAATATGGAACAGTACTATATTTAAATGGAACAGAACTATATGTAATATGGAACAGTACATGGAACAGTACTATATTTAATATGGAACAGTACTATATTTAACATGGAACAGTACTATATTTAATATGGAACAGTACTATATTTAAAATGGAACAGTACTATATTTAATATGGATCAGTACTATATTTAATATGGAACAGTACTATATTTAACATGGAACAGTACTATATTTAATATGGAACAGTACTATATTTAATATGGAACAGTACTATATTTAATATGGAACAGTACTATATTTAATATGTAACAGTACTATATTTAATATGGAACAGTACAAATTTAACATGTACTATATTTAATATGGAACAGTACTATATTTAATATGGAACAGTACTATATTTAATATGGAACAGTACTATCTTTAATATGGAACAGTACTATATGTAATATGGAACAGTACTATATTTAATATGGAACAGTACTATATTTAATATGGAAACAGTACTATATTTAATATGGAACAGTACTATATTTAATATGGAACAGTACTATATTTAATATGGAACAGTACTATATTTAATATGGAACAGTACTATATTTAAATGGAACAGAACTATATGTAATATGGAACAGTACTATATTTAACATGGAACAGTACTATATTTAATATGGAACAGTACTATATTTAACATGGAACAGTACTATATTTAATATGGAACAGTACTATATTTAAATTGGAACAGTACTATATTTAATATGGAACAGTACTATATTTAATATGGAACAGTACTATATTTAATATGGATCAGTACTATATTTAATATGGAACAGTACTATATTTAATATGGAACAGTACTATATTTAGTATGGAACAGTACTATATTTAAATGTAACAGTACTATATTTAACATGGAACAGTACTATATTTAATATGGAACAGTACTATATTTAAATGGAACAGAACTATATGTAATATGGAACAGTACATGGAACAGTACTATATTTAATATGGAACAGTACTATATTTAACATGGAACAGTACTATATTTAATATGGAACAGTACTATATTTAATATGGAACAGTACTATAGTTAAATTGGAACAGTACTATATTTAATATGGATCAGTACTATATTTAATATGGAACAGTACTATATTTAATATGGAACAGTACTATATTTAATATGGAACAGTACTATATTTAATATGGAACAGTACTATATTTAATATGGAACAGTACTATATTTAATATGGAACAGTACTATATTTAATATGGAACAGTACTATATTTAAATGGAACAGTACTATATTTAATATGGAACAGTACTATATTTAATATGGAACAGTACTATATTTAATATGGAACAGTACTATATTTAATATGGAACAGTACTATATTTAATATGGAACAGTACTATATTTAATATGGAACAGTACTATATTTAATATGGAACAGTACTATATTTAATATGGAACAGTACTATATTTAGTATGGATTATATTTAAATGGAACAGTACTATATTTAATATGGAACAGTACTATATTTAATATGGAACAGTACTATATTTAAATGGAACAGAACTATATTTAATATGGAACAGTACTATATTTAATATGGAACAGTACTATATTTAACATGGAACAGTATATATTTAATATGGAACAGTACTATATTTAACATGGAACAGTACAGTACTATATTTAATATGGAACAGTACTATATTTAACATGGAACAGTACTATATTTAATATGGAACAGTACTATATTTAATATGGAACAGTACTATATTTAATATGGAACAGTACTATATTTAATATGTAACAGTACTATATTTAATATGGAACAGTACTATATTTAACATGGATCAGTACTATATTTAATATGGAACAGTACTATATTTAATATGGAACAGTACTATATTTAATATGGAACAGTACTGTCTTTAATATGGAACAGTACTGTCTTTAATATGGAACAGTACTATATTTAATATGGAACAGTACTATATTTAATATGGAACAGTACTATATTTAACATGGAACAGTACTATATTTAATATGGAACAGTACTATATTTAATATGGAACAGTACTATATTTAAATGTAACAGTACTATATTTAACATGGAACAGTACTATATTTAATATGGAACAGTACTATATTTAAATGAACAGAACTATATGTAATATGGAACAGTACTATATTTAACATGGAACAGTACTATATTTAATATGGAACAGTACTATATTTAACATGGAACAGTACTATATTTAATATGGAACAGTACTATATTTAAATGGAACAGTACTATATTTAATATGGAACAGTACTATATTTAATATGGAACAGTACTATATTTAATATTTAATATGGAACAGTACTATATTTAATATGGAACAGTACTATATTTAGTATGGAACATGGTACTATATTTAACATGGAACAGTACTATATTTAATATGGAACAGTACTATATTTAATATGTAATATGGAACAGTACATGGAACAGTACTATATTTAATATGGAACAGTACTATATTTAATATGGAACAGTACTATATTTAATATGGAACAGTACTATATTTAAATGGAACAGTACTATATTTAATATGGAACAGTATGGAACAGTACTATATTTAAATGGAACAGTACTATATTTAACATGGAACAGTACTATATTTAATATGGAACAGTACTATATTTAAATGGAACAGAACTATATGTAATATGGAACAGTACTATATTTAACATGGAACAGTACTATATTTAATATGGAACAGTACTATATTTAACATGGAACAGTACTATATTTAATATGGAACAGTACTATATTTTAATATGGAACAGTACTATATTTAATATGGAACAGTACTATAATATGGAACAGTACTATATTTAATATGGAACAGTACTATATTTAATATGGAACAGTACTATATTTAATATGGAACAGTACTATATTTAACATGGAACAGTACTATATTTAATATGGAACAGTACTATATTTAATATGGAACAGTACTATATTTAATATGGAACAGTACTATATTTAATATGGAACAGTACTATATTTAGTATGGAACAGTACTATATTTAAATGGAACAGTACTATATTTAATATGGAACAGTACTATATTTAACATGGAACAGTACTATATTTAATATGGAACAGTACTATATTTAACATGGAACAATACTATATTTAATATGGAACAGTACTATATTTAATATGGAACAGTACTATATTTAAATGGAGACAGTACTATATTTAATATGGAACAGTACTATATTTAATATGGAACAGTACTATATTTAATATGGAACAGTACTATATTTAACATGGAACAGTACTATATTTAATATGGAACAGTACTATATTTAATATGGAACAGTACTATATTTAATATGTCTTTAATATAGACAGTAACTTTAGGAACAGTATATATTAATATGGAACAGTACTATATTTAATATGGAACAGTACTATATTTAATATGAAACAGTACTATATTTAATATGGAACAGTACTATATTTATTATGGAACAGTACTATATTGAATATGGAACAGTACTATATTTAATATGGAATAGAACTATATTTAATATGGAACAGTACTATATTTAATATGGAACAGTACTATATTTAATAAACAGTACTATGTTTAATATGGAACAGTACTATATTTAATATGGAACAGTACTATATTTAACATGGAACATTACTATATTTAATATGGAATAGTACTATATTTAATATGGAACAGTACTATATTTAATATGGAACAGTACTATATTTAATGGAACAGTACTATATTTAATATGGAACAGTACTATATTTAGTATGGAACAGTACTATATTTAATATGGAACAGTACTATATTTAACATGGAACAGTACTATATTTAACATGGAACAGTACTATATTTAATATGGAACAGTACTATATTTAATATGGAACAGTACTATATTTAATATGGAACAGTACTATATTTAACATGGAACAGTACTATATTTACCATGGAACAGTATGGAGACAGTACTCTCAGAAGTCTGTCTTTGTGATCAAACTGAAGGGCGTGACGGAACAGGAAGAACTCTCTGTTAATGGACTACCCTCTGACATGCTGCTTCTAATCCACAGCTCAGGAGGGTTGTGTGTGTGTGTGTGTGTGTGTGTGTGTGTGTGTGTGTGCGTGCGTGCGTGTGCGTGTGCGTGCATGTGTGTGCGTGTGCGTGCATGCGTGTGTGTGTGTGTGTGTGTGTGTGTGTAGAAGTTTTAAGGGCATGAGGGTAATAAGGTAGGAATGAAGCCAGAGATGTAGAGGAAGGAGTGCTGGAGGGGACGGAGGGATGGAGGAGGGGAGGAGGGAGGGATGGAGATTTGGATGGAGGGACGGAGGAGGGAGTGCAGGAGGGAGGGATGGATGGGGGACGGAGGAGGGGAGGGAGGGTTGGATGGAGGGATGGATGGAGTAGGGACGGATGGAGGAGGGGAGGGGGGCCATGCTGGCTCAGGCTTGGTTGTGACAGCGTTTCGCTTCACTGATCCCCTCTGGAGCTCTCTCTCTTTTTCTTCATTCCCTCTCTCCTTCGCTCCTCTCTCTGTCTGTCTGTCAGTTAGCAAGGCCAGGGTCAGCATTCGGCATTCACCCCTCGCATCCAACATTGCCCCCAGCGACCATCTCTGCCCTCGGCTCATGACAGTCCTGTCACCGTAATCCTCTAAAACGTCATCTCTTTCAATCTCTTTCTATATCTTCATCCAGTTCTCTTCATCTCTCTTCCTCCTCCTCTTTGTTTCATTCTGCCATATCTTTCTATCTCCATCATCTCTACCCCTCTTCTCTCCTCCTCTCTCTCTTCTCTCCCCTCTCTCCTTCTCTCTCCTCCTCTCCTCCTCTCTCCTTCTCTCTCCTCTCTCCTTCTCTCTCATCCTCTCCCTTCTCTCTCCTTCTCTCTCCTCCTCTCTCCTCTCTCCTTCTCTCTCCTTCTCTCCTCTCTCCTTCTCTCTCCTCTCTCCTCTCTCTTTCTCTCTCCTCCTCTCTCCCCCTCTCTCCTTCTCTTTCATTCTCTCTCCTCTCTCTCCTCCTCTCTCCTCTCTCCTCCTCTCTCTTTCTCTCTCCTTCTCTCTCCTCCTCGCTCCTCCTCTCTCCTCCTCTTTCTCCTCTCTCCTCCTCTCTCCTTCTCTCTGTCTTTCTGTCTGACGCTCTTACTCCCTCTTTAAATGCTGAAATAGTCTGTGTGTGTGTCGGGAAATGGTACCTATTCCCTGTGTAGTGCACTACTTTTGACCAGGCCTATTTCCCCTGTAGTGATTCTCAACACAGGGGCCCCTCAGGGGTGCGTGCTCAGTCCCCCTCCTGTACACCCTGTTCACTCATGACTGCATGGCCAGGCATGACTCCAACACCATCATTAAGTTTGCAGAGGACACAACAGTGGTAGGCCTGATCACTGACAACGACGAGACAACCTATAGGGAGGAGGTCAGAGACCTAGCCGTGTGGTGCCAGGACAACAAACTCTCCTCAGCGGGATCAAGACAAAGGAGATGATTGTGGACTACAGGAAAGGAGGACTGAGCACGCCCTCATTCTCATCCAAAGGGCTGCAGTGGAGCAGGTTGAGAGCTTCAAGTTCCTTGGTGTCCACATCACCAACAAACTAACATGGTCCAAGCACACCAGGACAGTCGTGAAGAGGGCACGACAAAACCTATTCCCCCTCAGGAGACTGAAAAGATTTGGCAGGGGTCCTCAGATCCTCAAAAGTTTCTACAGCTGCACCATCGAGAGCATTGGTTGCACTGGTTGCATCACTGCCTGGTATGGCAACTGCTCGGCATCTGACCGATAGGCGCTACAGAGGGTAGTGTGTACAGCCCAGTACATCACTGGGGCCAAGCTTCCTGCTATCCAGGACCTCTACACCAGGCGGTGTCAGCGGAAGGCCAAGCTTCCTGCTATCCAGGACCTCTACACCAGGCGGTGTCAGCGGAAGGCCAAGCTTCCCCCCTCTTCTACACTGCTGCTACTCTCTGTTATTATCTACTCATAGTCACTTTAATAACTCTACCTACATGTACATATTACCTCAACTAACCGGTGCCCAAGGACATTGACTCTGTATCGGTACCGCCCTTTATATAGCCCCTCGCTATTGTTATTTTCCTGCTGCTCTTTAATGACTTGTTACTTTCATTTCTTATTCTTATTCATATTTTTTAAACTGCATTGTTGGTTAGGGACTTAAGTAAGCATATAAGTAAGCATTTCACTGTAAGGTGACCTGTTGTATTCGGCCCATTTGATTCACTTTTGACCAGGGTCCGTAGAGAATAGGGTGTCATTTGGGACACATTTTCTGTGTCAGCTGTTCTTATCAAGGGTTTTATAGGCCTTTCTCTATTTGTCCCTGGTCGGACCGTACCAGACATCAAGATCAGTCTCTCCTCTCTAGAGGTCTGTTGTAATGGTTACTACCCTAGAGGTCGGACCATACCAGACCGTACCAGACATCAAGATCAGTCTCTCCTCTCTAGAGGTCTGTTGTAATGGTTACTACCCTAGAGGTCGGACCATACCAGACCGTACCAGACATCAAGATCAGTCTCTCCTCTCTAGAGGTCTGTTGTTATGGTTACTACCCTAGAGGTCGGACCGTACCAGACCGTACCAGACATCAAGATCAGTCTCTCCTCTCTAGAGGTCTGTTGTAATGGTTACTACCCTAGAGGTCGGACCATACCAGACCGTACCAGACATCAAGATCAGTCTCTCCTCTCTAGAGGTCTGTTGTTATGGTTACTACCCTAGAGGTCGGACCATACCAGACCGTACCAGACATCAAGATCAGTCTCTCTTCTCTAGAGGTCTGTTGTAATGGTTACTACCCTAGAGGTCGGACCGTACCAGACCGTACCAGACATCAAGATCAGTCTCTCCTCTCTAGAGGTCTGTTGTTATGATAGCTACCCTAGAGGACTGTTGTTATGATAGCTACCCTAGAGGTCTGTTGTTATGATATCTATCCCAGAGGACTGTTGTTATGATAGCTATCCTAGAGGTCTGTTGTTATGATAACTACCCTAGAGGACTGTTGTTATGATAGCTACCCTAGAGGTCTGTTGTTATGATAGCTATCCTAGAGGTCTGTTGTTATGATAACTACCCTAGAGGACTGTTGTTATGATAGCTACCCTAGAGGTCTGTTGTTATGATAACTACCCTAGAGGACTGTTGTTATGATAGCTATCCTAGAGGTCTGTTGTTATGATAGCTATCCTAGAGGACTGTTGTTATGATAGCTATCCTAGAGGTCTGTTGTTATGATAACTACCCTAGAGGACTGTTGTTATGATAGCTACCCTAGAGGTCTGTTGTTATGATAGCTATCCTAGAGGTCTGTTGTTATGATAACTACCCTAGAGGACTGTTGTTATGATAGCTATCCTAGAGGTCTGTTGTTATGATAACTACCCTAGAGGACTGTTGTTATGATAGCTATCCTAGAGGTCTGTTGTTATGATAACTACCCTAGAGGACTGTTGTTATGATAGCTATCCTAGAGGTCTGTTGTTATGATAGCTACCCTAGAGTACGGTTGTCATAAGGTGAATGCACCAATTTGTAAGTCGCTCTGGATAAGAGCGTCTGCTAAATGACTTAAATGTAAATGATGTAAATGTACTGTTGTTATGATAGCTATCCTAGAGGACTGTTGTTATGATAGCTATCCTAGAGGACTGTTGTTATGATAGCTACCCTAGAGGACTGCTGTTATGATAGCTACCCTAGAGGACTGGTGTTATGATAGCTACCCTAGAGGACTGTTGTTATGATATCTATCCTAGAGGACTGTTGTTATGATAGCTATCCTAGAAGACTGTTGTTATGATATCTATCCTAGAGGACTGTTGTTATGATATCTATCCTAGAGGACTGTTGTTATGATAGCTACCCTAGAGGACTGTTGTTATGATATCTATCCTAGAGGACTGTTGTTATGATAGCTACCCTAGAGGACTGTTGTTATGATATCTATCCTAGAGGACTGTTGGTGAGCAGACATGTACATGCTACCAACACATCAGTATACTTTCATTCTGTCGACCCTGGAGTGTCTCAGAGAGACCAAGGTTACGTGAAAAATGGTTCCTGGCCAACATTAGTCCACCATAAAGGGAATCGTGTGCTATTTGGGTTGGAGGGCAAAGCTCTCAAAGCATTGTTACAGTCATCAGCCTCCTCCGTCTCCCTCTCCATCTCTCAACAGAGCTGTTGTCATCGTATCCTCTCATCTCATCCTCTCTCATCTCCTCTCTCATCTCCTTCTGTCCTCCTCCTGCTCTCCTCATCTCCTTCTGTCCTCCTCCGTCTCCCTCTCCATCTCTCAACAGAGCTGTTGTCATCGTATCCTCTCATCTCCTCCTCTCTCATCTCCTCTCATCTCCTCCTCTCTCATCTCCTCTCTCATCTCCTCTCTCATCTCCTCTCTCATCTCCTTCTGTCCTCCTCCGTCTCCCTCTCCATCTCTCAACAGAGCTGTTGTCATCGTATCCTCTCATCTCCTCCTCTCTCATCTCCTTCTGTCCTCCTCCATCTCCCTCTCCATCTCTCAACAGAGCTGTTGTCATTGTATCCTCTCATCTCCTCTCTTATCTCCTCCTCTCTCATCTCCTTCTGTCCTCCTCCATCTCCCTCTCCATCTCTCAACAGAGCTGTTGTCATCGTATCCTCTCATCTCATCCTCTCTCATCTCCTCTCTTATCTCCTCCTCTCTCATCTCCTTCTGTCCTCCTCCGTCTCCCTCTCCATCTCTCAACAGAGCTGTTGTCATCGTATCCTCTCATCTCCTCCTCTCTCATCTCCTCTCTCATCTCCTTCTGTCCTCCTCCTGCTCTCCTCATCTCCTTCTGTCCTCCTCCTGCTCTCCTCATCTCCTTCTGTCCTCCTCCTGCTCTCCTCCTCTCCTTCTGTCCTCCTCCTGCTCTCCTCATCTCTTCTTTTTTTCATTCTGCCATCTCTTTCTATCACCATCATCTCTACCCCTCTTCTCTCTCCTTCTCTCAGTACCATTCTTCATCTAAAGTAAATGATATGCTGACACTTGGAGTCTCTCTCTCTCTCTCAAGTGATAGCCTGATACGGATGTAGGATCTTAAATTGATCACTCTTACAAACTTCTATTTTATTTACATTTTAAAAAGGCTTCTAATTTTTGCAAACATTTTTGGCTTGATTTGCCCTAACGGAAAATAAAACATTTAGATGATTTACAATCCACATGATTCACATTTCCTGTTGCTTTAGGATTATATTCCTGCTGGCGCAAACTGGCTCAAATAAAGATCCTACATCTGTAGCTCTCTCTCTCTCTGAAGTGATGGTGATTATTAGTTGTAGGTGTAACAGCTATACGCCACTCAGCAATCAACCACCACGTATGTCAAGCGTTTGGTCCATTGTTGTGCACCACCTACAGACCCAGCAGGCCATCATCAACCTCTTAGGGTTCTCCAGTGGCTCTATTGTATTTCCTGTTATTTCCCAGAGTAATGGATGGACACCTACAGACCCAGCAGGCTATCATCAACCTCTTAGGGTTCTCCAGTGGCTCTATTGTATTTCCTGTTATTTCCCAGAGTAATGGATGGACACCTACAGACCCAGCAGGCCATCATCAACCTCTTAGGGTTCTCCAGTGGCTCTATTGTATTTCCTGTTATTTCCCAGAGTAATGGATGGACACCTACAGACCCAGCAGGCCATCATCAACCTCTTAGGGTTCTCCAGTGGCTCTATTGTATTTCCTGTTATTTCCCAGAGTAATGGATGGACACCTACAGACCCAGCAGGCCATCATCAACCTCTTAGGGTTCTCCTGTGGCTCTATTGTACTTCCTGTTATTTCCCAGAGTAATGGATGGACACCTACAGACCCAGCAGGCCATCATCAACCTCTTAGGGTTTTCCTGTGGCTCTATTGTATTTCCTGTTATTTCCCAGAGTAATGGATGGACACCTACTGACTCAGCAGGCCATCATCAACCTCTTAGGGTTCTCCAGTGGCTCTATTGTATTTCCTGTTATTTCCCAGAGTAATGGATGGACACCTACAGACCCAGCAGGCCATCATCAACCTCTTAGGGTTCTCCTGTGGCTCTATTGTATTTCCTGTTATTTCCCAGAGTAATGGATGGACACCTACAGACCCAGCAGGCCATCATCAACCTCTTAGGGTTCTCCTGTGGCTCTATTGTATTTCCTGTTACTTCCCAGAGTAATGGATGGACACCTACAGACCCAGCAGGCCATCATCAACCTCTTAGGGTTCTCCAGTGGCTCTATTGTATTTCCTGTTATTTCCCAGAGTAATGGATGGACACCTACAGACCCAGCAGGCCATCATCAACCTCTTAGGGTTCTCCTGTGGCTCTATTGTATTTCCTGTTATTTCCCAGAGTAATGGATGGACACCTACAGACCCAGCAGGCCATCATCAACCTCTTAGGGTTCTCCAGTGGCTCTATTGTATTTCCTGTTATTTCCCAGAGTAATGGATGGACACCTACAGACCCAGCAGGCCATCATCAACCTCTTAGGGTTCTCCAGTGGCTCTATTGTATTTCCTGTTATTTCCCAGAGTAATGGATGGACACCTACAGACCCAGCAGGCCAT
>NW_027040357.1:244476-258731 GCF_034236695.1 Oncorhynchus nerka
TCTTCTCTCCTCCAGTCAGAGACATGTCTGTTCTCTCTCAGGAATCATGTTGAGCCGGGCCGGTCTCCTCTTCTCTCCTCCAGTTAGTGACTTCTGTTCTCTCTCAGGAATCATGTTGAGCCGGGCCGGTCTCCTCTTCTCTCCTCCAGTTAGTGACTTCTGTTCTCTCTCAGGAATCATGTTGAGCCGGGCCGGTCTCCTCTTCTCTCCTCCAGTTAGTGACTTCTGTTCTCTGTCAGGAATCATGTTGAGCCGGGCCGGTCTCCTCTTCTCTCCTCCAGTTAGTGACATGTCTGTTCTCTCTCAGGAATCATGTTGAGCCGGGCCGGTCTCCTCTTCTCTCCTCCAGTCAGAGACATGTCTGTTCTCTGTCAGGAATCATGTTGAGCCGGGCCGGTCTCCTCTTCTCTCCTCCAGTCAGAGACATGTCTGTTCTCTGTCAGGAATCATGTTGAGCCGGGCCTGTCTCCTCTTCTCTCCTCCAGTCAGAGACATGTCTGTTCTCTGTCAGGAATCATGTTGAGCCGGGCCGGTCTCCTCTTCTCTCCTCCAGTCAGTGACGTCTGTTCTCTGTCAGGAATCATGTTGAGCCGGGCCTGTCTCCTCTTCTCTCCTCCAGTCAGAGACATGTCTGTTCTCTCTCAGGAATCATGTTGAGCCGGGCCGGTCTCCTCTTCTCCTCCAGTTAGTGACTTCTGTTCTCTCTCAGGAATCATGTTGAGCCGGGCCGGTCTCCTCTTCTCTCCTCCAGTTAGTGACTTCTGTTCTCTGTCAGGAATCATGTTGAGCCGGGCCGGTCTCCTCTTCTCTCCTCCAGTTAGTGACATGTCTGTTCTCTCTCAGGAATCATGTTGAGCCGGGCCGGTCTCCTCTTCTCTCCTCCAGTTAGTGACTTCTGTTCTCTCTCAGGAATCATGTTGAGCCGGGCCGGTCTCCTCTTCTCTCCTCCAGTTAGTGACTTCTGTTCTCTGTCAGGAATCATGTTGAGCCGGGCCGGTCTCCTCTTCTCTCCTCCAGTTAGTGACATGTCTGTTCTCTCTCAGGAATCATGTTGAGCCGGGCCGGTCTCCTCTTCTCTCCTCCAGTCAGAGACATGTCTGTTCTCTGTCAGGAATCATGTTGAGCCGGGCCGGTCTCCTCTTCTCTCCTCCAGTCAGAGACATGTCTGTTCTCTGTCAGGAATCATGTTGAGCCGGGCCTGTCTCCTCTTCTCTCCTCCAGTCAGAGACATGTCTGTTCTCTGTCAGGAATCATGTTGAGCCGGGCCGGTCTCCTCTTCTCTCCTCCAGTCAGTGACGTCTGTTCTCTGTCAGGAATCATGTTGAGCCGGGCCTGTCTCCTCTTCTCTCCTCCAGTCAGAGACATGTCTGTTCTCTCTCAGGAATCATGTTGAGCCGGGCCGGTCTCCTCTTCTCTCCTCCAGTTAGTGACTTCTGTTCTCTCTCAGGAATCATGTTGAGCCGGGCCGGTCTCCTCTTCTCTCCTCCAGTTAGTGACTTCTGTTCTCTGTCAGGAATCATGTTGAGCCGGGCCGGTCTCCTCTTCTCTCCTCCAGTTAGTGACATGTCTGTTCTCTCTCAGGAATCATGTTGAGCCGGGCCGGTCTCCTCTTCTCTCCTCCAGTTAGTGACTTCTGTTCTCTCTCAGGAATCATGTTGAGCCGGGCCGGTCTCCTCTTCTCTCCTCCAGTTAGTGACTTCTGTTCTCTGTCAGGAATCATGTTGAGCCGGGCCTGTCTCCTTCTCTCCCTCCAGTTAGTGACATGTCTGTTCTCTGTCAGGAATCATGTTGAGCCAGGCCGGTCTCCTCTTCTCTCCTCCAGTCAGTGACATGTCTGTTCTCTGTCAGGAATCATGTTGAGCCGGGCCGGTCTCCTCTTCTCTCCTCCAGTTAGTGACGTCTGTTCTCTGTCAGGAATCATGTTGAGCCGGGCCGGTCTCCTCTTCTCTCCTCCAGTTAGTGACGTCTGTTCTCTGTCAGGAATCATGTTGAGCCGGGCCTGTCTCCTCTTCTCTCCTCCAGTTAGTGACGTCTGTTCTCTGTCAGGAATCATGTTGAGCCGGGCCGGTCTCCTCTTCTCTCCTCCAGTTAGTGACGTCTGTTCTCTGTCAGGAATCATGTTGAGCCGGGCCGGTCTCCTCTTCTCTCCTCCAGTCAGAGACATGTCTGTTCTCTGTCAGGAATCATGTTGAGCCGGGCCTGTCTCCTCTTCTCTCCTCCAGTTAGTGACTTCTGTTCTCTCTCAGGAATCATGTTGAGCCGGGCCGGTCTCCTCTTCTCTCCTCCAGTCAGAGACATGTCTGTTCTCTGTCAGGAATCATGTTGAGCCGGGCCGGTCACCTCTTCTCTCCTCCAGTTAGTGACGTCTGTTCTCTGTCAGGAATCATGTTGAGCCGGGCCTGTCTCCTCTTCTCTCCTCCAGTTAGTGACGTCTGTTCTCTGTCAGGAATCATGTTGAGCCGGGCCGGTCTCCTC
This sequence comes from Oncorhynchus nerka, assembly GCF_034236695.1. NCBI lineage: Eukaryota > Metazoa > Chordata > Actinopteri > Salmoniformes > Salmonidae > Oncorhynchus > Oncorhynchus nerka. Next base: position 246,952 of record NW_027040357.1, read on the forward strand.
TTCTCTCCTCCAGTCAGAGACATGTCTGTTCTCTGTCAGGAATCATGTTGAGCCGGGCCTGTCTCCTCTTCTCTCCTCCAGTTAGTGACTTCTGTTCTCTCTCAGGAATCATGTTGAGCCGGGCCGGTCTCCTCTTCTCTCCTCCAGTCAGAGACATGTCTGTTCTCTGTCAGGAATCATGTTGAGCCGGGCCGGTCTCCTCTTCTCTCCTCCAGTCAGAGACTTCTGTTCTCTCTCAGGAATCATGTTGAGCCGGGCCGGTCTCCTCTTCTCTCCTCCAGTTAGTGACTTCTGTTCTCTCTCAGGAATCATGTTGAGCCGGGCCGGTCTCCTCTTCTCTCCTCCAGTTAGTGACTTCTGTTCTCTCTCAGGAATCATGTTGAGCCGGGCCGGTCTCCTCTTCTCTCCTCCAGTTAGTGACTTCTGTTCTCTGTCAGGAATCATGTTGAGCCGGGCCGGTCTCCTCTTCTCTCCTCCAGTTAGTGACATGTCTGTTCTCTCTCAGGAATCATGTTGAGCCGGGCCGGTCTCCTCTTCTCTCCTCCAGTCAGAGACATGTCTGTTCTCTGTCAGGAATCATGTTGAGCCGGGCCGGTCTCCTCTTCTCTCCTCCAGTCAGAGACATGTCTGTTCTCTGTCAGGAATCATGTTGAGCCGGGCCTGTCTCCTCTTCTCTCCTCCAGTCAGAGACATGTCTGTTCTCTGTCAGGAATCATGTTGAGCCGGGCGGTCTCCTCTTCTCTCCTCCAGTCAGTGACGTCTGTTCTCTGTCAGGAATCATGTTGAGCCGGGCCTGTCTCCTCTTCTCTCCTCCAGTCAGAGACATGTCTGTTCTCTCTCAGGAATCATGTTGAGCCGGGCCGGTCTCCTCTTCTCTCCTCCAGTTAGTGACTTCTGTTCTCTCTCAGGAATCATGTTGAGCCGGGCCGGTCTCCTCTTCTCTCCTCCAGTTAGTGACTTCTGTTCTCTGTCAGGAATCATGTTGAGCCGGGCCGGTCTCCTCTTCTCTCCTCCAGTTAGTGACATGTCTGTTCTCTCTCAGGAATCATGTTGAGCCGGGCCGGTCTCCTCTTCTCTCCTCCAGTTAGTGACTTCTGTTCTCTCTCAGGAATCATGTTGAGCTGGGCCGGTCTCCTCTTCTCTCCTCCAGTTAGTGACTTCTGTTCTCTGTCAGGAATCATGTTGAGCCGGGCCGGTCTCCTCTTCTCTCCTCCAGTTAGTGACATGTCTGTTCTCTCTCAGGAATCATGTTGAGCCGGGCCGGTCTCCTCTTCTCTCCTCCAGTCAGAGACATGTCTGTTCTCTGTCAGGAATCATGTTGAGCCGGGCCGGTCTCCTCTTCTCTCCTCCAGTCAGAGACATGTCTGTTCTCTGTCAGGAATCATGTTGAGCCGGGCCTGTCTCCTCTTCTCTCCTCCAGTCAGAGACATGTCTGTTCTCTGTCAGGAATCATGTTGAGCCGGGCCGGTCTCCTCTTCTCTCCTCCAGTCAGTGACGTCTGTTCTCTGTCAGGAATCATGTTGAGCCGGGCCTGTCTCCTCTTCTCTCCTCCAGTCAGAGACATGTCTGTTCTCTCTCAGGAATCATGTTGAGCCGGGCCGGTCTCCTCTTCTCTCCTCCAGTTAGTGACTTCTGTTCTCTCTCAGGAATCATGTTGAGCCGGGCCGGTCTCCTCTTCTCTCCTCCAGTTAGTGACTTCTGTTCTCTGTCAGGAATCATGTTGAGCCGGGCCGGTCTCCTCTTCTCTCCTCCAGTTAGTGACATGTCTGTTCTCTCTCAGGAATCATGTTGAGCCGGGCCGGTCTCCTCTTCTCTCCTCCAGTTAGTGACTTCTGTTCTCTCTCAGGAATCATGTTGAGCCGGGCCGGTCTCCTCTTCTCTCCTCCAGTTAGTGACATGTCTGTTCTCTCTCAGGAATCATGTTGAGCCGGGCCGGTCTCCTCTTCTCTCCTCCAGTCAGAGACATGTCTGTTCTCTGTCAGGAATCATGTTGAGCCGGGCCGGTCTCCTCTTCTCTCCTCCAGTCAGAGACATGTCTGTTCTCTGTCAGGAATCATGTTGAGCCGGGCCTGTCTCCTCTTCTCTCCTCCAGTCAGAGACATGTCTGTTCTCTGTCAGGAATCATGTTGAGCCGGGCCGGTCTCCTCTTCTCTCCTCCAGTCAGTGACGTCTGTTCTCTGTCAGGAATCATGTTGAGCCGGGCCTGTCTCCTCTTCTCTCCTCCAGTCAGAGACATGTCTGTTCTCTCTCAGGAATCATGTTGAGCCGGGCCGGTCTCCTCTTCTCTCCTCCAGTTAGTGACTTCTGTTCTCTCTCAGGAATCATGTTGAGCCGGGCCGGTCTCCTCTTCTCTCCTCCAGTTAGTGACTTCTGTTCTCTGTCAGGAATCATGTTGAGCCGGGCCGGTCTCCTCTTCTCTCCTCCAGTTAGTGACATGTCTGTTCTCTCTCAGGAATCATGTTGAGCCGGGCCGGTCACCTCTTCTCTCCTCCAGTCAGAGACATGTCTGTTCTCTCTCAGGAATCATGTTGAGCCGGGCCGGTCTCCTCTTCTCTCCTCCAGTCAGAGACATGTCTGTTCTCTGTCAGGAATCATGTTGAGCCGGGCCTGTCTCCTCTTCTCTCCTCCAGTCAGAGACATGTCTGTTCTCTGTCAGGAATCATGTTGAGCCGGGCCTGTCTTCTCTTCTCTCCTCCAGTTAGTGACTTCTGTTCTCTCTCAGGAATCATGTTGAGCCGGGCCGGTCTCCTCTTCTCTCCTCCAGGCAGTGACGTCTGTTCTCTGTCAGGAATCATGTTGTTTTTTCTCACTTCACTAAGTATTGTATTTCCATCTCACTGACCACACGTACACGCACACAAACACACACAAACACACACACAAACACACACAAACACACACACACACACACACACACTTTACTCACCTCACTCACCTCAGAACCCAAATGTACGCTTGGTAGCACACCACTCAGACTATTCACTATTTAAAAAAAAAACAGATCTGAAATTCACAAATTTAATTAAACAGGGGGACCTGATCCTAGATAAGCAATCCTACTCTGATCTGCAGTGTGAATACAGGTTCTGATCAATCCTACTCTGATCTGCAGTGTGACTACAGGCTCTGATCAATCCAACTCTGATCTTCTGTGTGACTACAGGGTCTGATCAATCCTACTCTGATCTGCTGTGTGACTACAGGGTCTGATCAATCCTACTCTGATCTGCTGTGTGACTACAGGGTCTGATCAATCCTACTCTGATCTGCTGTGTGACTACAGGGTCTGATCAATTCTACTCTGATCTGCTGTGTGACTACAGGCTCTGATCAATTCTACTCTGATCTGCTGTGTGACTACAGGCTCTGATCAATCCTACTCTGATCTGCTGTGTGACTACAGGCTCTGATCTGCTAAGTCTTTGTTAATACCTGACCAAGACAGGAGAGAGGCTGGGACACAATTATCTAGCAATGCTGGCCGCGACCCAAACCAATCAAAAACCCATATTACCAGCTCCACTCAAATCCATTACCATTGTTGGTCATTTGTTGGTCGTTTGCCCTCTGCGCTCTGTCCCCTCCCTCTGACGATCACACACACACACACACACACACACACACACACACACACACACACACACACACACACACACACACACACACACACACACACACACACACACACACACACACACAGAGGAAAGGGAAGTCAGGGAAGTTAGACATCAGTGCATGTTGCAGGGCTGAATGCAAAGCGGGTCCGTAGGGACACACCAGGTACTGTAAGAGCTCTTCCAGCTAGTGTCCAGTTCAATTATCAGCTTCTCTCTCTGATCAAACACACATCACAGAACTGTCTGACATGGAGAGAGAGAGGTGTGGAGAGAGGGGTGGAGGATAGAGAGGGTGAGAGAGGGAGAGAGAGAAGAGGGGAGAGAGGGGTGGGGGATAGAGAGAGAGAGAGAGAGAGGAGGGGTGGGGGATAGAGAGAGAGGGAGAGAGAGAGGAGAGAGAGAGGAGGAGAGAGAGGGTGGGGGATAGAGAGAGAAAGAGAGAGAGAGAGAGAGAGAGAGGGGGGGGGTAGAGAGGGGTGGGGGATAGAGAGAGAGGGGGAGAGAGAGATAGTGCGAGAGAGAGAGAGAGAGGGGAAGGGGGATAGAGAGAGAGAGAGGAAGAGAGAGAGAGGAGGGGGGAGAGAAAGAGAGAGAGAGAGAGAGAGAGGAGGGAAGGGGGATAGAGAGAGAGAGAGAGAGAGAGAGAGAGAGAGATGGGGAATATGCAACAGTCAAATCCCTACAAGCCCTGTTTGAAATCCCTTTGAAATTACATCCATACCTTATGCATTCCTTTGTATGCACAGCCATCCCACGTGGATTCCTTTGTATGCACAGACAGCCAGTGTCATAGCTCGGCTTGATATCTCCCAAGAGACAACAGAAGTAGAATTGGACAACCCCCAGAATCAGATTCACCAGCCAAACCAGCTTCTGTCTCTGCATTGAACGTCAACCTCTAACGCCTCGTCAAATAGACCCTATTGGTGTACACTCGTTTGTATTCAAACAACCACTCCCCCGATATCACTCCGCCCAGCCAATCCCCCGTTGAATATAACTACTGCATTGTTCCGGCCCAGTGGGATTCAGTCAGCTTATCTCTAAGTGGTCGCAGAGCAACTGCAGCACAATGTCGTGATAGGGCAACAAGGCTGTATGGTGTTCTAAAACAGAGAGGTGAGGAAGAGGGGGCAACAAGGCTGTATGGTGTTCTAAAACAGAGAGGTGAGGAAGAGGGGGCAGCAAGGCTGTATGGTGTTCTAAAACAGAGAGGTGAGGAAGAGGGGGCAACAAGGCTGTATGGTGTTCTAAAACAGAGAGGTGAGGAAGAGGGGGCAACGAGTCTGTATGGTGTTCTAAAACAGAGAGATGAGGAAGAGGGGGCAACGAGTCTGCATGGTGTTTTAAAACAGAGAGATGAGGAAGAGGGGGCAACGAGTCTGCATGGTGTTCTAAAACTGAGAGGTGAGGAAGAGGGGGCAACGAGTCTGCATGGTGTTCTAAAACTGAGAGGTGAGGAAGAGGGGGCAACAAGTCTGCATGGTGAGTATTGGCTGCTGAGGGAACTTACAGCAGTGTTTACATCTATTGGCTGCTGCTGAGGGAACTTACAGCAGTGTTTACATTTATTGGCTGCTGCTGAGGGAACTTACAGCAGTGTTTACATTTATTGGCTGCTGAGGGAACTTACAGCTGTGTTTACATCTATTGGCTGCTGCTGAGGGAACTTACAGCAGTGTTTACATTTATTGGCTGCTGAGGGAACTTACAGCGGTGTTTACATCTATTGGCTGCTGAGGGAACTTACAGTGGTGTTTACATCTATTGGAGATGGAGGGAGAGAGGGAGAGAAGGAAAGGAGGGAAGGGAGATCTATCTACTCTCTCTTACTTTCTCACTTATTTCCTTCCTTCCTTCCTTCCTTCCTTCCTTCCTTCCTTCCTTCCTTCCTTCCTTCCTTCCTTCCTTCCTTCCTTCCTTCCTTCCTTCCTTCCTTCCTTCCTTCCTTCCTTCCTTCCTTCCTTCCTTATCTCTCTCTCTCTCCCCCCCACCCTCCCTATCTGCCCCTCTCTCTCGCTCTCTCGCTCTCTCCCCTCTCCCTCCCTCTCTCCCTCTCTCTGCTCCTCTTCCCTCCCCTGCATATTACAGTGAAATACAGTTGAGTTATATAAAATATGAAGATGAGGTTAAACTCCTCTAAAGGTTATCAGAATTGTACCCTGTTTTTAAATCCCCTAATCCCTGGCCAGTGGAAGGGTTTACGGAGGAGTAGAAGATACAGTACTTAACCAGGGTCAAAGGTGAGCACAGTATTGTATGGGGTGTTTTACACACACTCCCAGTCGAAGGATGTTAGGACACCTTCTCATTCAAGTGGTTTTCTTCATTTTTACTATGTGTTTTGTTTTGTCCAACCGCTGTCATCAGGGCAAAAGGGGTGGCTGTCATCAGGGCAAAAGGGTGGCTGTCATCAGGGCAAAAGGGTGGCTGTCATCAGGGCAAAAGGTGGCTGTCATCAGGGCAAAAGGGTGGCTGTCATCAGGGCAAAAGGGTGGCTGTCATCAAGGCAAAGGGGTGGCTGTCATCAGGGCAAAAGGGTGGCTGTCATCAGGGCAAAAGGGTGGCTGTCATCAGGGCAAAAGGGTGGCTGTCATCAGGGCAAAAGGGTGGCTGTCATCAGGGCAAAAGGGTGGCTGTCATCAGGGCAAAGGGTGGCTGTCATCAGGGCAAAAGGTTGGCTGTCATCAGGGCAAAAGGGTGGCTGTCATCAGGGCAAAAAGGGTGGCTGTCATCAGGGCAAAGGGTGGCTGTCATCAGGGCAAAAGGTGGCTGTCATCAGGGCAAAAGGGTGGCTGTCATCAAGGCAAAGGGGTGGCTGTCATCAGGGCAAAAGGGTGGCTGTCATCAGGGCAAAAGGGTGGCTGTCATCAGGGCAAAAGGGTGGCTGTCATCAGGGCAAAAGGGTGGCTGTCATCAGGGCAAAAGGGTGGCTGTCATCAGGGCAAAAGGGTGGCTGTCATCAGGGCAAAAGGGTGGCTGTCATCAAGGCAAAAGGGTGGCTGTCATCAGGGCAAAAGGGTGGCTGTCATCAAGGCAAAAGGGTGGCTGTCATCAGGGCAAAAGGGTGGCTGTCATCAAGGCAAAAGGGTGGCTGTCATCAAGGCAAAAGGGTGGCTGTTTTAAAGAATCTCAAATATAAAATATATTTTCATTTGTTTAAAACACTGTTTGTTTTGGTTACTACATGATTCCATGTGTGTGTGGTTTTTTCTTCTTCATAGTGTTGATGTCTTCACTGTTATTATACAATGTAGAAAATAGTGAAAAATAAATGAAAAACCTTCGAATGTGTAGTTGTCCTTAAACTATTGACCGGTAGTGTACATTACTCAGCCTTTCTGGTGAAGCTCAGAGATTGATAAAGCCAGTCTAACCAGGATCGGTAGTGTACATTACTCAGCCTTTCTGGTGAAGCTCAGCGATTGATAAAGCCAGTCTAACCAGGATCGGTAGTGTACATTACTCAGCCTTTCTGGTGAAGCTCAGAGATTGATAAAGCCAGTCTAACCAGGATCGGTAGTGTACATTACTCAGCCTTTCTGGTGAAGCTCAGAGATTGATAAAGCCAGTCTAACCAGGATCGGTAGTGTACATTACTCAGCCTTTCTGGTGAAGCTCAGAGATTGATAAAGCCAGTCTAACCAGGATCGGTAGTGTACATTACTCAGCCTTTCTGGTGAAGCTCAGCGATTGATAAAGCCAGTCTAACCAGGATCGGTAGTGTACATTACTCAGCCTTTCTGGTGAAGCTCAGAGATTGATAAAGCCAGTCTAACCAGGATCGGTAGTGTACATTACTCAGCCTTTCTGGTGAAGCTCAGCGATTGATAAAGCCAGTCTAACCAGGATCGGTAGTGTACATTACTCAGCCTTTCTGGTGAAGCTCAGCGATTGATAAAGCCAGTCTAACCAGGACCAGAGATTGATAAAGTGTCTAACATTACTCAGCCTTTCTGGTGAAGCTCAGAGATTGATAAAGCCAGTCTAACCAGGATCGGTAGTGTACATTACTCAGCCTTTCTGGTGAAGCTCAGAGATTGATAAAGCCAGTCTAACCAGGATCGGTAGTGTACATTACTCAGCCTTTCTGGTGAAGCTCAGAGATTGATAAAGCCAGTCTAACCAGGATCGGTAGTGTACATTACTCAGCCTTTCTGGTGAAGCTCAGAGATTGATAAAGCCAGTCTAACCAGGATCGGTAGTGTACATTACTCAGCCTTTCTGGTGAAGCTCAGAGATTGATAAAGCCAGTCTAACCAGGATCGGTAGTGTACATTACTCAGCCTTTCTGGTGAAGCTCAGAGATTGATAAAGCCAGTCTAACCAGGATCGGTAGTGTACATTACTCAGCCTTTCTGGTGAAGCTCAGAGATTGATAAAGCCAGTCTAACCAGGATCGGTAGTGTACATTACTCAGCCTTTCTGGTGAAGCTCAGAGATTGATAAAGCCAGTCTAACCAGGATCGTGTACATTACTCAGCCTTTCTGGTGAGTGAGATTGATAAAGCCAGTCTAACCAGGACTCATTACTCAGCCTTTCTGGTGAAGCTCAGAGATTGATAAAGCCAGTCTAACCAGGATCGGTAGTGTACATTACTCAGCCTTTCTGGTGAAGCTCAGAGATTGATAAAGCCAGTCTAACCAGGATCGGTAGTGTACATTACTCAGCCTTTCTGGTGAAGCTCAGAGATTGATAAAGCCAGTCTAACCAGGATCGGTAGTGTACATTACTCAGCCTTTCTGGTGAAGCTCAGAGATTGATAAAGCCAGTCTAACCAGGATCGGTAGTGTACATTACTCAGCCTTTCTGGTGAAGCTCAGAGATTGATAAAGCCAGTCTAACCAGGATCGGTAGTGTACATTACTCAGCCAAGTCAGAGATTGATAAAGCCAGTCTAACCAGGATCGGTAGTGTACATTACTCAGCCTTTCTGGTGAAGCTCAGAGATTGATAAAGCCAGTCTAACCAGGATCGGTAGTGTACATTACTCAGCCTTTCTGGTGAAGCTCAGAGATTGATAAAGCCAGTCTAACCAGGATCGGTAGTGTACATTACTCAGCCTTTCTGGTGAAGCTCAGAGATTGATAAAGCCAGTCTAACCAGGATCGGTAGTGTACATTACTCAGCCTTTCTGGTGAAGCTCAGAGATTGATAAAGCCAGTCTAACCAGGATCGGTAGTGTACATTACTCAGCCTTTCTGGTGAAGCTCAGAGATTGATAAAGCCAGTCTAACCAGGATCGGTAGTGTACATTACTCAGCCTTTCTGGTGAAGCTCAGAGATTGATAAAGCCAGTCTAACCAGGATCGGAGTGTACATTACTCAGCCTTTCTGGTGAAGCTCAGAGATTGATAAAGCCAGTCTAACCAGGATCATTACCTTTCTGGTGAAGCTCAGAGATTGATAAAGCCAGTCTAACCAGGATCGGTAGTGTACATTACTCAGCCTTTCTGGTGAAGCTCAGAGATTGATAAAGCCAGTCTAACCAGGATCGGTAGTGTACATTACTCAGCCTTTCTGGTGAAGCTCAGAGATTGATAAAGCCAGTCTAACCAGGATCGGTAGTGTACATTACTCAGCCTTTCTGGTGAAGCTCAGAGATTGATAAAGCCAGTGGGGAATGGACTCCCTGAGGTTTCACCTGCTGGGGAAATGGAGTCTCCCTGAGGTTTCACCTGCTGGGGAAATGGAGTCTCCCTGAGGTTTCACCTGCTGGGGAAATGGAGTCTCCTGAGGTTTCACCTGCTGGGGAAATGGAGTCTCCTGAGGTTTCACCTGCTGGGGAAATGGGTCTCCCTGAGGTTTCACCTGCTGGGGAAATGGAGTCTCCCTGAGGTTTCACCTGCTGGGGAAATGGAGTCTCCCTGAGGTTTCACCTGCTGGGGAAATGGAGTCTCCCTGAGGTTTCACCTGCTGGGGAAATGGAGTCTCCTGAGGTTTCACCTGCTGGGGAAATGGAGTCTCCTGAGGTTTCACCTGCTGGGGAAATGGAGTCTCCCTGAGGTTTCACCTGCTGGGGAAATCTCCTGGAGTGCTGGGGAAATGGAGTCCTGAGGTTTCACCTGCTGGGAAATGGAGTCTCCCTGAGGTTTCACCTGCTGGGGAAATGGAGTCTCCCTGAGGTTTCACCTGCTGGGGAAATGGAGTCTCCTGAGGTTTCACCTGCTGGGGAAATGGAGTCTCCCTGAGGTTTCACCTGCTGGGGAAATGGAGTCTCCTGAGGTTTCACCTGCTGGGAAATGGAGTCTCCCTGAGGTTTCACTCTGGGGAAATGGAGTCTCCTGAGGTTTCACCTGCTGGGAAATGGAGTCTCCCTGAGGTGGAGTCTCCCTTCACCTGCTGGGGAAATGGAGTCTCCTGAGGTTTCACCTGCTGGGGAAATGGAGTCTCCTGAGGTTTCACCTGCAGTGAAATGGAAGACCACCCTGAGGTTTCACCTGCTGGGGAAATGGAGTCTCCCTGAGGTTTCACCTGCTGGGGAAATGGAGTCTCCCTGAGGTTTCATCCTGCTGGGGAAATGGAGTCTCCTGAGGTTTAATCCCTGCTGGGGAAATGGAGTCTCCCTGAGGTTTCACCTGCTGGGGAAATGGAGTCTCCTGAGGTTTCACCTGCTGGGGAAATGAAATGAGTCTCCCTGAGGTTTCACCTGCTGGGGAAATGGAGTCTCCCTGAGGTTTCACCTGCTGGGGAAATGGAGTCTCCTGAGGTTTCACCTGCTGGGAAATGGAGTCTCCCTGAGGTTTCACCTGCTGGGAAATGGAGTCTCCCTGAGGTTTCACCTGCTGGGGAAATGGAGTCTCCCTGAGGTTTCACCTGCTGGGAAATGGAGTCTCCCTGAGGTTTCACCTGCTGGGAAATGGAGTCTCCCTGAGGTTTCACCTGCTGGGAAATGGAGTCTCCTGAGGTTTCACCTGCTGGAAATGGAGTCTCCCTGAGGTTTCACCTGCTGGGGAAATGGAGTCTCCTGAGGTTTCACCTGCTGGGGAAATGGAGTCTCCTGAGGTTTCACCTGCTGGGGAAATGGAGTCTCCTGAGGTTTCACCTGCTGGGGAAATGGAGTCTCCCTGAGGTTTCACCTGCTGGGGAAATGGAGTCTCCTGAGGTTTCACCTGCTGGGGAAATGGAGTCTCCCTGAGGTTTCACCTGCTTTCCACCTCTGCAGTGGGGAAATGGAGTCTCCCTGAGGTTTCACCTGCTGGGAAATGGAGTCTCCCTGAGGTTTCACCTGCTGGGGAAATGGAGTCTCCCTGAGGTTTCACCTGCTGAAATGGAGTCTCCTGAGGTTTCACCTGGGGAAATGGAGTCTCCTGAGGTTTCACCTGCTGGGGAAATGGAGTCTCCTGAGGTTTCACCTGCTGGGAAATGGAGTCTCCCTGAGGTTTCACCTGCTGGGGAAATGGAGTCTCCTGAGGTTTCACCTGCTGGGGAAATGGAGTCTCCCTGAGGTTTCACCTGCTGGGGAAATGGAGTCTCCCTGAGGTTTCACCTGCTGGGGAAATGGAGTCTCCCTGAGGTTTCACCTGCTGGGGAAATGGAGTCTCCCTGAGGTTTCATCTGCTGGGGAAATGAGTCTCCTGAGGTTTCACCTGCTGGGAAATGGAGTCTCCCTGAGGTTTCACCTGCTGGGGAAATGGAGTCTCCTGAGGTTTCACCTGCTGGGGAAATGGAGTCTCCCTGAGGTTTCACCTGCTGGGGAAATGGAGTCTCCTGAGGTTTCACCTGCTGGGAAATGGAGTCTCCCTGAGGTTTCACCTGCTGGGGAAATGGAGTCTCCCTGAGGTTTCATCTGCTGGGAAATGGAGTCTCCCTGAGGTTTCACCTGCTGGGGAAATGGAGTCTCCCTGAGGTTTCACCTGCTGGGGAAATGGAGTCTCCCTGAGGTTTAATAGACCACCCATGCAGTGGGGAAATGGAGTCTCCCTGAGGTTTCACCTGCTGGGGAAATGGAGTCTCCCTGAGGTTTCACCTGCTGGGGAAATGGAGTCTCCCTGAGGTTTCACCTGCTGGGGAAATGGAGTCTCCCTGAGGTTTCACCTGCTGGGAAATGGAGTCTCTGAGGTTTCCACCCATGCTGGGAAATGGAGTCTCCTGAGGTTTCACCTGCTGGGGAAATGGAGTCTCCCTGAGGTTTCACCTGCTGGGGAAATGGAGTCTCCCTG
>NW_027040358.1:0-11236 GCF_034236695.1 Oncorhynchus nerka
ATGGTACTCACAGCTCTAGCTGCCAGTGTGATGGGTACAGCAGTAACAATGGTACTCTCACAGCTCTATCTGTCAGTGTGATGGGTACAGCAGTAATAATGGTACTCACAGCTCTGTGACAGTGTGATGGTACACAGTAATAATGGTACTCACAGCTCTTGTCAGTGTGATGGGTATAGCAGTAATAAATGGTACCACAGCCCCATCTTATCGCGTGTGATGGGTACAGCAGTAATAATGGTACTCACACTCAGCTGTCAGTGTGATGGGTACAGCAGTAACAATGGTACTCCAGAGTCATCTGCCAGTGTGATGGGTACAGCAGTAATAATGGTACTCACAGCTCTGTCTGCCAGTGTGATGGTGGCATAGCAGTAATAATGGTACTCACAGCTCTATCTGCCAGTGATGGTACAGCAGCATAATGGTACTCACGGCACTGCCAGTGTGATGGGTCCAGTAGTATTAATGGTACTCACAGCTCTATCTGTCAGTGTGATGGGTACAGCAGTAATAATGGTACTCACAGCTCTAGCTGTCAGTGTGATGGGTACAGCAGTAACAATGGTACTCACAGGTCTATCTGCCAGTGTGATGGGTATAGCAGTAAATGGTACTCACAGCTCTATCTGCCAGTGTGATGGGTATAGCAGTAATAATGGTACTCACAGCTCTATCTGCCAGTGTGATGGGTACAGCAGTAATAATGGTACTCACAGCTCTAGCTGCCAGTGTGATGGGTACAGCAGTAATAATGGTACTCACAGCTCTAGCTGCCAGTGTGAACGGTACAGCAGTAACAATGGTACTCACAGGTCTATCTGCCAGTGTGATGGGTATAGCAGTAAATGGTACTCACAGCTCTATCTGCCAGTGTGATGGGTACAGCAGTAATAATGGTACTCACAGCTCTATCTGCCAGTGTGATGGGTACAGCAGTAACAATGGTACTCACAGCTCTATCTGTCAGTGTGATGGGTACAGCAGTAACAATGGTACTCACAGCTCTATCTGCCAGTGTGATGGGTACAGCAGTAACAATGGTACTCACAGCTCTATCTGACAGTGTGATGGGTACAGCAGTAATAATGGTACTCACAGCTCTGTCAGTGTGATGGGTACAGCAGTAATAATGGTACTCAGCTCTGGACAGTGTGATGGGTACAGCAGTAATAATGGTACTCACAGCTCTATCAGTGTGTGATGGGTATAGCAGTAACAATGGTACTCACAGCTCTATCTGCCAGTGTGATGGGTATAGCAGTAATAATGGTACTCACAGCTCTATCTGACAGTGTGATGGGTACAGCAGTAATAATGGTACCTGCACAGCCCTGTCGAGTGTGATGGCACAGCAGTAACAATGGTACTCACAGCTCTATCTGCCAGTGTGATGGGTACAGCAGTAATAATGGTATTTGCAGCCTATCTGACAGTGTGATGGGTACAGCAGTAATAATGGTACTCACAGCTCTGTCAGTGTGATGGGTATAGCAGTAATAATGGTACTCACAGCTCTATCTGCCAGTGATGGGTATAATAATGTAATCTGTCAATGGTACAGCAGTAACAGCTCACAGCTCTGTCTGTATCAGTGTGATGGGTACAGCAGTAATAATGGTATTCACAGCTCTATCTGTCGTGTGATGGGTACAGCAGTGATAATGGTACTCACGGCTCTATCTGCCAGTGTGATGGGTATAGCAGTAATAATGGTACTCACAGCTCTATCTGCCAGTGTGATGGTTACAGCAATAATGGTACTAGCTCTATCTGCCAGTGTGATGGGTACAGCAGTAATAATGGTACTCACAGCTCTATCTGCCAGTACAGTGATGGGTACAGCAGTAATAATGGTACTCAGCTCTATCTGTCAGTGTGATGGGCACAGCAGTGATAATGGTACTCAGCTCTGTCAGTGATGGGTCCAGTAATAATGGAAAGCTCTATCTGCCAGTGATGGGTACAGCAGTGTCAATGGTCCACAGCTCTATCTGCCAGTGATGGGTACAGCAGTAATAATGGTACTCACAACTCTATCTGTCAGTGTGATGGGTACACCAGTGATAATGGTACCAAAGCTCTATCTGCAGTGTGATGGGTACAGCAGTGATACATGGTACTCAGCCTGTCAGTGATGGGTCCAGTAGCACAATGGTACCACAGCCTATCTGCCAGTGTGATGGGTATAGCAGTAATAATGGTACTCACAACTCTATCTGTCAGTCTGCCAGTGTGATGGGTACAGCAGTAATAATGGTACTCACAGCTCTATCACCAGTGTGTGATGGGTATAGCAGTAACAAATGGTACTCACAGCCTATCTGTCAGTGTGATGGGTACAGCAGTAACAATGGTACTCACAGCTCTATCTGACAGTGTGATGGGTACAGCAGCAATAATGTTGCAAGTAACAGTGGTACTCACAGCTCTATCTGACAGTGTGATGGTACAGCAGTAATAATGGTACTCACAGCTCTAGCTGCCAGTGTGATGGCTACAGCAGTAATAATGGTACTCAAAGCTCTATCTGTCAGTGTGATGGGTACAGCAGTGATAATGGTACTCACGGCACTGCCAGTGTGATGGGTCCAGTAGTATTAATGGTACTCACAGCTCTATCTGTCAGTGTGATGGGTACAGCAGTAATAATGGTACTCACAGCTCTGTCAGTGTGATGGGTACAGCAGTGATAATGGTACTCAAAGCTATATCTGTCAGTGTGATGGGTACAGCAGTGATAATGGTACTCACGGCACTGCCAGTGTGATGGGTCCAGTAGTATTAATGGTACTCACAGCTCTATCTGTCAGTGTGATGGGTACAGCAGTAATAATGGTACTCACAGCTCTAGCTGTCAGTGTGATGGGTACAGCAGTAACAATGGTACTCACAGGTCTATCTGCCAGTGTGATGGGTATAGCAGTAAATGGTACTCACAGCTCTATCTGCCAGTGTGATGGGTATAGCAGTAATAATGGCACCAGCTCTCATCAGTGTGATGGGTACAGCAGTAATAATGGTACTCGACACTGCACAGCCTCACATCTATCCAGTGTGATGGTACAGCAGTAATAATGGTACTCAGCCTAGCTGTCAGTGTGAAACTGTACAGCAGTAACAATGGTACTCACAGGTCTATCTGCTGTGATGGGTATAGCAGTAAATGGTACTCACAGCTCTATCTGCCAGTGTGATGGGTATAGCAGTAATAATGGTACTCACAGCTCTATCTGCCAGTGTGATGGGTACAGCAGTAATAATGGTACTCACAGCTCTAGCTGCCAGTGTGATGGGTACAGCAGTAATAATGGTACTCACAGCTCTAGCTGCCAGTGTGAACGGTACAGCAGTAACAATGGTACTCACAGGTCTATCTGCCAGTGTGATGGGTATAGTAAATGGTACTCACAGCCCATTCACAGTGTGATGGTGAACAGCAGTAATAATGGTACTCACAGCTCTATCTGCCAGTGTGATGGGTACAGCAGTAACAATGGTACTCACAGCCTCTGTCAGTGTGATGGGTACAGCAAACAATGGTACTCACAGCTCTATCTGCCAGTGTGATGGGTACAGTAGTAACAATGGTACTCACAGCTCTATCTGACAGTGTGATGGGTTTTGTAGCTAATAATGGTACTCACAGCTCTGTCTTGTGTGATGGCACAGCAGTAACAATGGTACTCACAGCTCTATCTGACAGTGTGATGGGTATAGCAGTAATAATGGTACTCATAGCTCTGTCAGTGTGATGGGTAATGGTACTCACAGCTCTATCTGTCAGTGTGATGGGTACAGCAGTAATAATGGTACTCACAGCTCTATCTGCAGTGATGGGTACAGCAGTAATAATGGTACTCACAGCTCTATCTGCCAGTGTGATGGGTACAGCAGTAATAATGGTACTCACAGCTCTATCTGCCAGTGTGATGGGTACAGCAGTAATAATGGTACTCACAGCTCTATCTGACAGTGTGATGGGTACAGCAGTAATAATGGTACTCACAGCTCTGTCAGTGTGATGGGTATAGCAGTAATAATGGTACTCACAGCTCTATCTGCCAGTGTGATGGGTATAGCAGTAATAATGGTACTCACAGCTCTATCTGTCAGTGTGATGGGTACAGCAGTAATAATGGTATTCACAGCTCTATCTGTCAGTGTGATGGGTACAGCAGTGATAATGGTACTCACGGCTCTATCTGCCAGTGTGATGGGTATAGCAGTAATAATGGTACTCACAGCTCTATCTGCCAGTGTGATGGGTACAGCAGTAATAATGGTACTCACAGCTCTATCTGTCAGTGTGATGGGTACAGCAGTAATAATGGTACTCACAGCTCTATCTGCCAGTGTGATGGGTACAGCAGTAATAATGGTACTCACAACTCTATCTGTCAGTGTGATGGGTACACCAGTGATAATGGTACTCAAAGCTCTATCTGTCAGTGTGATGGGTACAGCAGTGATAATGGTACTCACGGCTCTATCTGCCAGTGTGATGGGTATAGCAGTAATAATGGTACTCACAGCTCTATCTGCCAGTGTGATGGGTACAGCAGTAATAATGGTACTCACAGCTCTATCTGTCAGTGTGATGGGTACAGCAGTAACAATGGTACTCACAGCTCTATCTGTCAGTGTGATGGGTACAGCAGTAACAATGGTACTCACAGCTCTATCTGCCAGTGTGATGGGTACAGCAGTAACAATGGTACTCACAGCTCTAGCTGCCAGTGTGATGGGTACAGCAGTAACAATGGTACTCACAGCTCTATCTGTCAGTGTGATGGGTACAGCAGTAATAATGGTACTCACAGCTCTAGCTGCCAGTGTGATGGGTACAGCAGTGATAATGGTACTCACAGCTCTAGCTGCCAGTGTGATAGGTATAGCAGTAATAAAGGTGAAGTAGTATCCGGGGTAAACTCCATGCCATAGAGCTGACAGGATGAAGGTCAGAGCTGTGGGGTAACGGGGAGCACGGTCGTAACACACACTGAAGAGAGAGGAGACAGGATGAAGGTCAGAGCTGGAGCACGGTCGTAACACACACTGAAGAGAGAGGAGACAGGATGAAGGTCAGAGCTGTGGGGTAACGGGGAGCACGGTCGTAACACACACTGAAGAGAGAGGAGACAGGATGAAGGTCGGGGCTGTGGGGTAACTGGGAGCGCGGTCGTAACACACACTGAACAGAGAGGAGTTATAAACAGACCTAGATCAGATATATTGTTATTCAGTTAACATAATAAAAAAAACATTCATGAATGTACAGAAAATTGGTTTTGTACTAATGTTATGCATATGTGGACATTATCTTGGTAGAATATCTTGGTAGAATATCTCGGTAGAATTAATACTTACGTTTTGAGCCAAACACCAGTCTGAATATTCCAGTTATCTATGAACTTCTTGAAGCTAGTTGCTGTCTGCAAAAAGAGAGAGAGTTCAATATTAAACTTCAAGTCATTTTGCAAAGCTAAAAGCTCAAAAAGTGTTGTTGTTGTTTCCAAACGTACCTCAATCCCCCAGATACTGATGTTGGAGATGAGGTCCCAGGACACCTGTCCAGCTTCATCCACACCTTTAAAACCATAACCTGCTGCGTTGTTGATGGCATCCGCTGTTGGGACAAACACATGAATGGAAGAATGAAAGGATGAATGAACTTTCCTCAGTATGAATGAATGAATGAACTTTCCCCAATAGTAATGAATGAATGAACTTTCCCCATATAGAATAATGAACTTTCCCCAATAGTAATGAATGAAATGAACTTTCCCAATAGTAATGAATGAATGAACTTTCCAATAGCCAACACTACACTGTGTGGGTAAAGCCTCACCTAAAGTCCAGGCGAAGTAGAACTTGGGTCTAGCAGCTTGTATAGAGAAGAAGGCATACGTCAGTCTGGTCAGGAAAGGTGCCTCGTTGACAAAATGGCTGTCAACGTTATATGTGATGGGGAACACTTTGGTGAGGGTCAGGAACAAAACCATGCACACACCACAGATCAGCAGTTTACCTGTGACAGCAGCCTGAAAACCAGACGGAGAGAGTCAGATCGTTCATGGCCATCAGGGAAACTACTTTTTTAATTGCCTTCATTGAGCCAGGTAAGTAATTTAAAACACATCTTATCAAAGAAAACACCTGATAATATGCTGCTATGTTGTTAGTAGTGTAATTACATTGTTATTATACACATATAAGAGAAACTTAATGGCAATATAGTTTCTGAAAGAAAGTACGTCTTTACATGACTCCACTTGTACCCAGTCTTACCATAGGTGAGGGCTCTGGGACTAACATGACTCTACTTGTACCCAGTCTTACCATAGGTGAGGGCTCTGGGACTTTATCATATCCATTCTGTCCAGTGTTGGATGCTGAAAGCCTTCTCAGCCTCCTCTGAACGCAGTCTCCCCATAAAGTCTATGTAGTCCTTATAGTGACTGCAGGGTCCGACCAGGATACTGAGGAAGTTCAGGTTGTAGCTCAGGTATTCTATCAGAGACGGCTTGGAGCTGGAGGTAGAAGAGAGGAAGAAAGAGACATTGGAAACTGTAATCAGAGAGCGACCGAGACCGAGACAGAGACAGAGAGACAGAGAGAGACAGACAGAGAGAGAGAGACAGAGAGACAGAAAGAGAGAGACACAGAGATAGAGAGAGAGACAAAGAGAGAGAGAGACAAAGAGAGAGAGACAAAGAGAGAGAGAGACAAAGAGAGAGAGAGAGAGACAGAGAGACAGAAAGAGAGCGAGAGAGACAAAGAGAGACAGACAGACAGAGAGAGAGAGAGACAAAGAGACAGAGAGAGACAGAGAAACAAACAGAGCTCGTAACTTATGATGTATTGGAGCTGACTGTAGAGGATAGGAAAGAGAAGGGACATTGATTGATCATGCTTTGAGGCAGGTAGCCTAGTGGTTAGAGTGATGGGCCAGTAACCGAAAGGTTGCAAGATTGAATCCCTGAGCTGACAAGGTAAAAATATGTCGTTCTGCCCCTGAACAAGGCAGTTAACACACTGTTCCTAGACCATCATTGTAGAAAATAAATAGTTTTCTCCTGACAACATCAATATCATTCTAGGCTATCTTGTTTACGTTGAGTGAGAAGACGTGCACAGACAAGTAGTTAATATCAATGTAATTTGTGGAGGGTAGATGTGTATGTAGATGTAGATGGTAGATGTGTACGTTAGATGTGTACGGTAGATGTAGATGGTAGATGTGTACGTTAGATGTGCACGATGCACGCTAGATGCAGACGGCAGATGCGTACGTTCGACGTGCAGTAGACGCAGACGGCAGATGTGGCGTTAGATGTAGACGGTAGATGTATCACGGTAGATGTAATACGGTAGATGTAGATGGTAGATGTGTCTGGACGCAGATGGCAGATGTGTGCGTAGATGTGCAACGCAGACGTAGATGGTAGACGTGACGGTGGATTTGCGATTTCGTAGATGTATAGTGGAGACGTGACGGTAGATGTAGATGTGACGGTGATTTAACGCGGCAACGGCAGACGTGAATACCCGATATAGACGCAGACGGCAGACGTGTATACCAGACGGCAGACGCGCAACGGCAGATGCAGCAACGGTAGATGGTAGATGGCAGACGTGTGTACGGTAGATGTGTCGGTAGATGTAGATGACGGTAGATGTGTACGGTAGATGTGTACGGTAGATGTGTCGTAGATGGTAGATGTATGCGGCAGATGTGTACGGTAGATGTAGTGTGCAGTAGATGTGTATGTAGGTGGTAGATGTGTACGGTAGATGTGCAACGGTAGATGTAGATGTGCAACGCAGATGGCAATACGGTAGATGTGTCCCGCAGACGGTACCGTGACGGTAGATGTGCACGGTAGATGGTAGATGTATAGATGTGTACGGTAGATGTGTACGGTAGATGTGTACGTTAGATGGTAGATGTGTAGATGTATCGTTAGATGTATGCGGTAGATGTAGATGTGTAGATGATGCGTTAGATGTAGATGGTAGATGTGTACGGTAGATGTGTACGGTAGATGGTAGATGATGCGGCAGATGTGTACGGTAGATGTGTATGGTAGATGTTACGTTAGATGGTAGATGTACGGTAGATGTGTCACAGTAGATGTAGATGTATGCGGTAGATGTATGCGGTAGATGGTAGATGTGTCACAGTAGATGTATACCAGTAGATGTGTAGATGTGTACGGTAGATGTGTAGATGTGACGGTAGATGTACCGTAGATGGTAGATGTGTACGGTAGATGTGTATGTATGAATGCTAGTAGATGTATCTGACGGTAGATGTGACGGTAGATGTAGATGTGTACGGTAGATGTGTACGGTAGATGGTAGATGTGTATGTAGACGTAGATGTGTACGTAGATGGTGTATGGTAGATGTAGATGGTCTCGCAGATGTGCACGGTAGATGGACGCTAAGATGTGTAGGTAGATGTAGATGTGTACGGTAGATGTGTCACGGTAGATGGTAGATGTCTGGTAGATGTGTAACGGGTAGATGTGTCACGATGTAGATGTGACGGCACAGTGATAGATGGTAGATGTGACGTGCATGCATACCGTAGATGCAACGCAGATGGTAGATGTGTGAGCAGACGTGTACGAGATGCAGACGTGCACCTGCAGATGGTAGATGTGACGGTAAATGTGTATGTAGACGGTAGGGAGAGTGCACGGTAGATGTGTAGACGTGCAACGCAGATGCACCAGATGCAGATGCACCGCAGACGTGTACGGTAGATGGTAGATGTGTACGGTAGATGTGTACGGTAGATGGTAGATGTGTATGGTAGATGTGTACGGTAGATGTGTACGGTAGATGGTAGATGTGTACGGTAGATGTCTACGGTAGATGTGTACGGTAGATGTGTACGGTAGATGTAGATGGTAGATGTGTACGTTAGATGTGTACGGTAGATGTAGATGGTAGATGTGTACGTTAGATGTAGATGGTAGATGTGTACGGTAGATGTGTACGGTAGATGGTAGATGTGTACGACATATGTGTACGGTAGATGTGTATGGTAGATGTGTACGTTAGATGGTAGATGTGTACGGTAGATGTGTACGGTAGATGGTAGATGTGTACGGTAGATGTGTACGGTGGATGGTAGATGTGTACGGTAGATGTGTACGGTAGATGGTAGATGTGTACGGCAGATGTGTACAGTAGATGTGTACGGTAGATGGTAGATGTGTACGGTAGATGGTAGATGTGTACGGTAGATGTGTACGGTAGATGGTAGATGTGTACGGTAGATGTGTACGGTAGATGGTAGATGTGTACGGTAGATGTGTACGGTAGATGTGTACGGTAGATGGTAGATGTGTACGGTAGATGTGTACGGTAGATGGTAGATGTGTACGGTAGATGTAGATGGTAGATGTGTACGGTAGATGTGTACGGTAGATGGTAGATGTGTACGGTAGATGGTAGATGTGTACGGTAGATGTGTACGGTAGATGTGTACGGTAGATGTGGATGTGTACAGTAGATGGTATATGTGTACGGTAGATGTGGACGGTAGATGGTAGATGTGGACGGTAGATGGTAGATGTGTACGGTAGATGTATACGGTAGATGTGTACGGTAGATGTGTACGGTAGATGTGTACGGTAGATGTAGTTATGTACGGTAGATGTGTATGGTAGATGTAGATGTGTACGGTATATGTGTACGGTATATGTAGATGTGTACAGTAGATGGTAGATGTGTACGGTAGACGGTAGACATGAACGGCAGACGGCATGGCAGACGCGGCAACGGCAGACGTCCACGCAGATGCAACGTGCAGACGCAGACGGTAAGACGCACCGCCAGACGCGGCACCCGCAGACGCAGACGGCAGACGTACCCAGACGGCACCGCAGGACGGCAGACGGCACCAGACGCGCACGACGTACGGCAGACGTGCACGCCAGGGACGGCAGACGGCAACCGCAGATCGTACCGCAGACGGCAGATGCAACGGCAGACGTGCAACGGTGGACGGTGACGCATGGCAGATTGCGGCAACGGCAGATTTGCAGACGCAGACCGCGCAGACGTGCAACAGCAGACGGGCAACGTGACGGCAGACGTGCAACGGCAGACGGCAATGTATACTGTAGACGTATGCGGTAGACGGTAGATGTAACGGTAGATGTATACCTGCGGTAGATGGTAACGGTAGATGTGCAGAGACGGCAGATGCGGTAGAGAGATGGTAATACGGTAGACGTATGCGGTAGACGTAGCCGACGTGCACGGTAGATGGCACCCGTAGATGGCACATGGTAGATGGTAGACGCATGACGGTAGATGTAGACGGTAGATGTGTATGTAGATGGTAGATGTGCACGGTAGATGTAAATGTATGCGGTAGATGTGGCACGGTAGATGTAGATGGCAGATGTGGAACGTAGACGGCAGATGTGCAACGCAGATGGTACGGCAGAATGGACGTAGACGGATGACCGCAGACGGCAGATGTGCAAATGTACGCGGTAGATGTATGCGGTAGATGTAGATGGTAGATGCAGTAGATGTATATGTGTACGGTAGATGTGTGAGTAGATGCAGATGTGTACGGTAGATGTGTATGGTAGACGGTAGATGTGTACAGCAGATGTGGGTACCTAGATGCAGACGGGCACGGCAGACGTGCATGCAGGTGGCGGCAGGATGCAGCACCGCAGACGTGCACTGGCAGACGCAGACGCATACGGTAGATGTGTACGGTAGATGTAGATGTGTACGGTAGATGTGTATGTAGGTGGTAGATGTGTACGGTAGATGTGTACGGTAGATGTAGATGTGTACGGTAGATGTGTACGGTAGATGTGTACGGTAGATGTGTACGGTAGATGGTAGATGTGTACGGTAGATGTGTACGGTAGATGTGTACGTTAGATGTAGATGGTAGATGTGTACGTTAGATGTGTACGGTAGATGTAGATGGTAGATGTGTACGTTAGATGTAGATGGTAGATGTGTACGGTAGATGTGTACGGTAGATGGTAGATGTGTACGGCAGATGTGTACGGTAGATGTGTATGGTAGATGTGTACGTTAGATGGTAGATGTGTACGGTAGATGTGTACGGTAGATGTAGATGTGTACGGTAGATGTGTACGGTAGATGTAGATGTGTACGGTAGATGTATACGGTAGATGTGTACGGTAGATGGTAGATGTGTATGGTAGATGTGTACCGTAGATGG